>NC_056728.1:1475289995-1475369995 GCF_019279795.1 Protopterus annectens | reverse complement strand
GAGGAGATGCAAGTAAAAATCAATTACAAAAAAGGCAACAGCAGAATAAGGGCAACCATCCACAAATCACCAGTAATGTGTCTAACACTCACAGTGGCTAAATCCAAGCCATGAGCAAGTAAGCTGGTTTCTGGAATGAATCAGAAACAGTGAATCTGACAGGCAGCAGCAACATTTCACCACTAGAAAGTATGGAAACACCCCACAGTATGCATTTCCCCCACAAACTCTGCACCTTCGGAGTAAACCTGGGAATTTAAACTGACAAAATGTTAGGGGCTGCCATTGCTTGAATACATCACTATGTGCTGGAGGCTGACAGTAGTGATTAGGATAATGCTGCCAACCGCTGCAGACCAGGAGGAGGAGAAGAGTGTTCAGATGCAGGGTGACCTATTGTGGCTACATGACCTAGAGATTGTAGAGCATTACAGGATGGACAGGGACATATGTCAGAAAACTGTGGAACTGTGTCGGCATCACCTCACATCCAGAACAAACAGAGAGCAAGCCATCTCAGTGGTTACTAATGTATTTGTAGCCTTAGGAATACTAACTACAATTACTGTCCAAACACCTATTGGGGATATCATGGGGGTGTCACAGGCATCTGCATCCAGAGTACTCCATCAGTTCCTGGATGCCATGCTACCACATGTTCGTGAACACATCCAAGTCCCTAACACGTGTGAGGAATTCACCAGCAATATGTGTTTCCTCCACCATGTAGCTGAATACCCACAGGTACTGGGTGCCATAGACCACACGCACATCCACATCAAAGCACCAGCCAGTGAGTGGGGTAGGGTCTACATCAACCACAAGTGCTTGCCTTCCATCAACTGCCAGGTTGAGTGCGATGCCCAAGGCATTATCATACAAGCGTGTGCTGGAAGCCATGGAAGCTATCATGACAACCATATGTGGAATTCCTCACAGCTGTATCAGGGTTTTGCCAGAAGGGACATCCCAATTGGTCATCTAGTGGGGGATGCTAGCTATGCACTGGAGCTGTGGCTGATGGCACCCATTAATAATTCACACTCCCCTGAACAAGAATGCATAATGAGGCACATGCACAAAACAGGATCATTATAGTGTGTGTGTTTGGGATGCACAAGTCATGGTTCCGCTGCATTGACATATCCGGTGGAGCCTTGCAGTACTATCCAGCTACACATCGATGAATGTGCACAGTATGTGGCATGCTACACAGTATAATCATGCGGAAACAGCTGCAGCAGGAGCAACACGGGGAGGGGACACAGCCCACCACCATTGCCAAGGGTCACGACAGGCACAGAGAGACTTGGAGGTGGAACTTCCTGAGCCTGTCCCTAGAGGCAGACAGAGGCATGCCCAGTATGCCTATGCCTTTGCAAAGAGGCAATGCATAGCACACACACTGACACTGTATGTACCCAGGGACTGATACCTCTCTCCAACTCGCACATAGAGTAGAAGGGATGCCAAACATGACACTACCTGTACTTTACCATGTATAGGGGGTGTACTGCATGCATCCTACATAGTCAACCCTCCAGCACCATCCTCAATACTACCCCAGGCACAATGTAAGTCACCCTTAATATCAATTACTGAATGCAGTACTTTATTCTGATAGTCATATCTATGCTATGGATGCAAGCATGCAAGAGAATCAGTCGGTCAAATGGGATAGCAGCAGATAGCTGACAGCTATATGGGACAGCATGAAATCCATAACCAATACTGGTGTCCCCATACTAGGCAGCAGTACTCAGGCTGACAACCCCCACTGCAGTACAAGGTGCCTTACCCAGCAGGACAGATGTAGATGACTGGAAATAAAGGTCGGGCAAAGCTCCACAAATGCTGGCAATGGTGAACAGCCCCCCTACAGACCTACACAGAAATACCACAATAGGTCTGGCAGTTGTAGTATAGTTCTGAAGAGTAAGATGTCTAAAACTGAAATGTATGCCATTACAATCTAACTTGAGTACTCCACTGATATGCCTTCAATCAGCAAGATAGGGCACAATGCAATACTAAATGGAAGCAAACAGAGTTATAACTGAAATACACGTGCAGTCAGTGCAAACGTGGAAAGTTGTCACGTGTGCCCCCCCAACCCCATGTATAAATGGCAGTCACATGTAAGTTTCTAGAGTAATATCAGTGGAGCACAGATTGCATGAGCTGTCCCAAAAAACCTGATAACTGGTGTATGTGGAAGAACTCTACGCAGTGCCTAGAAAATAACTATGAACTGCACACACCTTTGGAATTAAATATAGAGGTTAGCATCACATTAGTTGTCTGTCTAATATGGAATACTGGTTGCCTGCCCACTCACTGGCAGCCCACATAAGTGACATAAACCAGTTATAAAGTAATGACACACTGCTGATGTCCACATACAAGGCAGGAGAAGGAGAAGGTCCCAGTCATATCTGTGAGTCAGGTGCCATAAGCTTCCATATCACACATGCACTCAGTCCACCCCCCCCCCCCACAAAAGCCACAGGTATTTCATCAGTTATATCCTTGCTGTTGGGAATTATGTCAGAATCAGCACTTTTTTTATGGAATACACACAGGATGCAGCATACTGACATGTTGTCCTATGCAGGTGTGTCCCTAGCCATAGGCAGCACCCTGCACACATCCAGACTGATGCATCACTATGATCTAGAAGGGTTGCCAGGAACACCTCACCCACTTGCCCATGTCACTCCAGGGAAGTCCACTGGCTTGCAGCCTGGTAACATATGAGTGACAAAATGCAGTGGCCTGCATCACTCTCATGTGGCCTACAGGCCTCTGGCAAATGCCCATAGCTCACCCATAGTACCAACATATGCTTCACCCATAGTGCCATCATACAGAATGTCATAGGGTGCTAACAAAAAACATAACACATTAAGCAGAAAACAAATGCAAGGTCATGCTGACAAAATGCCAGTAGCATGCCTCTCCATGTCCTAGTGCAAGAATTGTGGACCAAGACATAAACACTGCTGTGATAAAGGTCAAACTATAGAAATACATCTGATATATTGCTACCATACTGTTGGAAAAGGATAGAATTATAGAGGTGGGGCATAAATACATGAATATCATGGAGTATGTAAAGTCTGAAACTGAAATGTCTGCTCATACTTCCCACTGACTGCAAAACCATGAATGCATAACCACAAACCTGCTTGTAAACCACAATGTGAAGGGAAATCCACCAGATATATGAGTCCTGCATTTGGATAACCTGACCAAATCTGTACAGCTGAGAGGTATGCCCACAGCAGGATATGACCATTCAGTTAAGTTCAGAAATGTAGAAGAAGGGGATCCCCAGCCAGGTTAGCACCAAGGTGCTGGACACTTTACACAGACCCATCACTCAATTGTCTGTAGCCACCCCTCCACAATCGCAGGATTGTGCCACATTGTTTAGTCTTCTACTCACAATATTGGTCTCTGCTGCATTGCTCTTGTATTTCCCTGGTAAACAAATGTGAGCAAACAATGATATCTGTCAGTAGTTGATGACACAATACATTACACTGTACAACAGTACATATGTCCAAACGTCTATGCTAAAACAAAACATGTAACACAAGCAACACAGACAGTAATAGGAAACATAGTTACATACAATATCCAGCCATGTTTGGACAAATTTTGTCTCCATATTGGCAACCTATTTACAGATATCCTGAAAAAATAGCTTGCTAGGTGTAGCTGTAGCACACAAAAAAAAAACATGGACTGCAGTACAACTCTCCCTGGAATGGATTCCCACAAGCAATATAGAAGGTCATACTGGGCATGCTCCCACACTTAGAGAATGGATACCTGCATGCAATACAGAAGCTCATACTGGGAATGGCCCTACATGGAGAGAATGGATCTCCACACTCAATATAGAAGGTCATACTGGGCATGCTCCTACACATGTCTGACACCACAGTGGACCATAGATATCTGTTATCTGCAGATGTCGGTGCTCACACACCGAAATGTGAACTGATTGGTCTTCACACATACACACACACACACACACTGGACAGGAAAACCCACAGCCAGCTGTAGGTGTCAGATATGTGGTAAGTCCCCATCTGTTTTGTGTGATACGCACACATAAGTAAGGCAAGGTGACCATTTTGTTACAAGACGTAAACCTGGGCACTTGAGGGCCGCACAGGGAATCCAGGTCTGCAATCCCATTCTCCCAGCCCCCATGGGAGTGGAGTTAGGACAGCCATGTCATTTAACACTGGGGCAGGCAGGCTGGCCTCCTGTCCTTCACCAGGCACTGTGGGGATGCCACTCTCTAAATAGCACCACCCAGGAGGCAAGAGGCCACATGCCAGGAGGCTTGATGTGATGCACATTCGTTGGCACCTGGCACCGTGGGGGTGAGAGACTGAGGTGTGCCACAAAAAGTGCAGAGATGGGGGGCCCAGGGCCATCACCCTGTGAGTTTGAAAGCCCTAGGTTCAAGGCAAATTAGAGAACCGGTATCACAGATGTCTGGATGAGGAACTGTCTGAGGCTTCATGGCCCAGGAGAGCTCCATGAGGCTAGGAAGATCCCATGAGAGGATCCAAGAGCATGTATGACACTGCATGATTTGGAAGCAGTTAGGAGATATGTAAACCTTGAAAAGAGCTCTCTATCCCCTGGGTAGAAGTGGAACCCCAGAGGGAGTCAGTCCCGATGGAAGTCTGGAAGGGAGACAAAGGTGGAAAGTGACTGGTACAGGACAGCTCTCGCCTGGTTGAGGGGGTGCAGACCATGCCCCTCTGGGACAGAAGTCTGGAATAGGGGGAGAGAGGAAGAGAGTGGCAGGGCTGGGTGAGCTCCTGCCTAGGTGAAGGGGGTCAGGCAGAGCTCCCCACAATGGAAGACCTTAAGGGAGTGCTATGGCAGACAGCAGCTTGGCCTGGAGAGCTCCTGCCTGGAGAAGCGGGATCAGGCACAGACCCCCCATGATGGAAGTCCTTAAGGGAGAAACTGGCAGACAGTAGTGGGGCCTGGAAAGCTCCTGCTGGGGCAAAAGCATTCAACTTCACCCCATAACCAGCAGCATCCTTGCAAAATCTCAGAGTCCCCAGAGCTGCTCTGGATGGGGAAGCAGGAGGACTCTGAAGCCTTCATGAGAGTGGATCTGCCCCTCAGTGGCTGAGGGGAGTTCTGGAGGAGCAAACAGGATCAGATGGAAGCTCCCCTGAGATGATCAGAGGGCATGAGCAATGTGGCCCAATGTGGCAGCCTGTAGAAGACATGCAGGTGGCGGAGTCCCCTGACATGGGGGGGCCATGGCTTGGGAAGGTCTCTTGGCCAGGTTGAAGGGGAGGACTGTATGGTTTGGCCCTGACAAGAAGTCAGTATGGGAGTGCCAAGCAGATGGGTGTAGGTCCTGGAGAGCTCCAGCCTGGGTGAGTGGGGTCAAGCAGAACCTCCCACAATGGAAGTCCTTGAAGGAGTCACTGACTGATGGTGCAGGGCCTGGAAGGCTCCTGTCAGGGCAAAGGCATCTGGCCTTACCCCATACCCAATGGCATCCCCGAAATATCAGAAAGTCCCCAGATCTGCTTAGGATGAGAAAGCAGGGGGACTGACCACCCTGGGAAGCCAAGTCACCATTCAGACTGAGTGGTCTAAACTGGGACGTTTCTGTGTCCCAAAGACAATGTTTGGGATTCCGGGATAGAGACTTCCAAAGTGGGACTGTCCTGGAAAAACTGTGACCATTGGTCACCTTGATCTAAGGCCAACATGCTACAATAATTCAAACATATCCACACATAGTTCCACTCTACACTATCTGCTGATGTCTGTAACCTTAGATGTACCTTTGGACAAGCCTCAAATCTGTAAGCTCAATAGCGCATGTGGTAAATCCATAACTTACTAAATCAAATATGTAAATAGGTAGGGTTTTGAATCTCAGTCTTTATAACTGTGTGTGTGTGTGTCAGGGGGGAAGGAATTGCTGTTTTACTCCATCCCCACCCAGTACACATCCCATTACCTAATATCAGAACATGTGCTGCAGTAAGTCACTGTACAAATTCCTTTTGTTAGCCCTCAGCCCTATATCCTCTGTTGTGCTTCTGATAACTGTGTAACAGCATGATACCAATAACTATTTATGTAGAGATCCTAATCATAGTCCTGTGAAATAGAATAGTGTGTATGTTTGTGTGTGTTCGTAGGTGAATGATTTTGAGGCCATTCCCAATCACTGCTTTTTGCATTGCTCACTGTTATCATGGCTGATGATGTCACTCACCATTATGGATACCTTTGGACAGCTCTCAAATATGTAAGCTTCACGGTGTGTCTGCTAAATGTGTAAGTCAACTAGTTAGGTAGGAGTTCTAATCTTGGTCTTGGCAAATGTAAAAGTTTGTGTGAGAGTGTCTGTAGTTATAGAGACATGATTTCTAATATCAGTCCTGGCAAATGTAAAAGTGTTTGTATGAGAGTGTCTGTAGTTATAGAGACATGATTTTGAGCCCATTGGCACTTACTACACTTCTCTTTCCCCTCTTTTATCATTGCTGCTAATGTCACACACTATTAAAGATACCTTTGGACAGCTGTTGAATATGTAAGCTTCGTGGCATGTCTGATAAATACGCCATACTATAGTGCAGTAAACTAGTTAGGCAAGAGTTCTAATCTCAGTCCTGGAAAATGTAAAAGTGTTTGTGTGAGAGTGTCTGTAGTTAAAGAGACAGGATTTTGAGCCCATTGGCACTTTCTACACTTCCCTTTCCCCTCCTTTATTACTGCTGCTGATGTCACTCACTGTTAAAGATACCTTTGGACAGCTCTCAAATATGTAAGCTTTGTGGTGCGTCTGATAAATGCATAATACTATAGTGCAGTAAACTAGTTAGGTATGAGTTTGGCAAATGTAAAAGTGTGTGTTTGTGTGAGTGTGTCTGTAGTTATACAGAAATGATTTTGAGCCCATTGGCACTTACTACACTTCCCTTTCCTTCCTTTATCACTGCTGCTGGTGTCACTCACTGTTAAAGATACCTTTGGACAGCTTTAAAATATATAAGCTTTGTGTCATGTCTGATAAATGTGTGATACTATATTGCAGTAGACTAGTTAGCTAGGAGTTCTAATCCCAGTGCTGGCAAATATAAAAGTATGTGTGTTTATGTGAGAGTGTCTGTAGTTATAGAGACATGATTTTGAGCCCATTGGCACTTACTACCTTCCCTTTCCCCTCCTTTATCACTGCTGATATCACTCACTGTTAAAGATACCTTTAGACAGCTCTCAAATATGTAAGCTTCATGACACATCTGTTAAATGTGCAATTTTATAGTGCAGTAAGCTAGTTAGGTATGGGTTTGAAGCTCAGTCCTGGCGTGTGTGGGTGGGTCTGTCTGTGGTTGTGTTAATAACATTGTGATCTATTGAGGTGGGTGAGTTTTGCTACACTTTTGTGTGGTCCACCCAACAAACTACCAAATGTCCACTAAACAGGGCCCACTTTTGTGGTAGCTGTGGACACTCTTCAGTCCTATAATCTGTTTGTCATGTGATATTACTATAGAATCATAGGCACACATACTCATCTATTCATTAATCCCAATGTCACTAAGTGGTCTGCAAATGGGCTCACAGATGGATCTCACAGTGTGAAAGCAGTGGACTATATGTCAGACTGAAAAACAGTCATGAGTGGTGTCAGACTGCCAGTTATGTGTGGAGTACTACAGGTTCTTGTCCTGTGTCCAGTCGTGTGTTGTATGTGGCTCTGATATCTAGCCCAACAGGAATGAACTGTGGTTAATATTGTTTGCAGCCAGTTGCTTACTGGGGGATCTGTTTATATCCCACATGATGTTAACATCCTGCATAAAGTTGCTACTGACACCTCCACCTGTTGTCAGAATGCTGGCCTTAGTCTCAATGTCAAGAAATGTGTCACAATACCCTGTTAAATCAATGTGTTGTCCACAAATGACCACATTGTTGATAGTCCAATGGAGACAGATGTCCTTATAGGAGGTCTGTGAACACAGCTTGACAGCAATCTTTGTTCTGACAACCACACTGCCACTGTAGACAGAAAGTCCTTCCATGTGGCACATTGCATAACTAATGGTGTGTCATCCAGGAATGAACAGGTCAATGTCTCCCTTTACTCCCAACTCATTAGGCCAATCAGCAGGTTCAGTGGCCCATTTGCCATGTAACTCAGTAGACACCTTCAACAACAGGGTAGGCTGCAAGTGTACCTGACATGTATGACCCTAGGCATGAAACAACTGTCTGAAATGGAAAGAGCCCAAAACCTCCGGGTGTTCCCGGTCAAATATTGGCTACTTACAGGCAATCTCTGCTTGACTGACAATGCCATGTCTGCCCAGCTGTGTTACAAATGCCACAGCTAGGAAACCACAATCTGTATGCACCACATGCCATGGATACCTCAACCGCATTACCACATTCAACAGAACATGCTTGAGGACAAGTCCATAACCCAGACAATGGCCATGTTATGAGATATATGTTACATACATGTCAATCAAAGCACCTCACTGGTCCTCTTCAAGAGAAATCCAGATGAGTGGATGGTGAATATAGCTGTCAGACTGGGGATCACTCAAGTGGCAGTAGTCAATAGATGGCATGCTGACAAATGTCAGGTGCTATGATCCCATGTACTTACATGCCCTACTCTTCTGATATCTCCATGGACATTAGCCTGGTACCCAACCAGGGTCACCTGCACCAATGGACCTCAGTACTGACAAATGTGTCTGTGTGCATTACTGAGCATAACAGTGTTAGTGAGTTTTTAAACTTGTAGTTGAAACTACTTTGAAGACCTTTTCACTCACTACACCCCCCAGTGCTATATTTAGAAAGGGCTGCTGCTGTACTGCCCTGTAAATGTACCTTGTGATACCCTTCACCCTATGGTCTACCTTGAGCTTGCAGTGCCAGCATAACACTGTTCTACCAATGAGTAGACAGGTGTGGTTTACCCTCTGAGTCCTGGCATGTGTGTGTGTGTGTGTGTGTGTGTGTGTGTGTGTGTGTGTGTGTGTGTGTGTGTGTGTATGTGTGTGTGTGTGTATGTGTGTGTGTGTTTGTGTGTGTGTGTGTGTGTGTGTGTGTGTGTGTGTGTGTGTGTGTGTGTGTGTGTGTGTGTGTGTGTGTGAGTGTGCATACTTGTAGGAGACAGCATTCTGAGGCCCCATTCTCTAAATACACTGTACAGTGACAAACATTACAAGGGATGGTGATGTTGCTCACCTTAGGAGAGCAATGGGACAAATTTCACCCTACTAGCTCTGTGGCACGTACATTAAATGCATATCAGTGTAATAGCAATAATTACATAGGCAGGCAAAGGTGTGCATTTCATTCCTGATAAATGTGTGATTGTGGGTTTGTCATAGCATTATCATGGGTATGAGTGAGCACTATATTCAATGCGGGTGGGGTGCTGGGTGTAATATGTTTACACCATGGTACTCCCAGTACATATCCCAAGGTCCACTTTATGAGGACCACTGTCATCATCAACTATACAGGTAACTGATGACACTCTTCAGCCCAATAAATCATGTGCTGTGTGGCAAAACCCTGTAACAGTATGGACTGAATAATGAGACAGGCAGGGCTGCTAACCGCAGGTGTGGCAAATGGGTGTTTGGCTATATCTGTGTTGGTCATTATGTATATTTCTGTAGCTAATAGTATTTTCTGGCCATTCTCACCCAGGACATCTCCCACTGTCATACTGTGCAAGGCCAGTGGATGTTCACCTTAGAGGGACTTAGGAGCACACTTCACCCTACTTTCTCAATAAATGCAGAGCACTTGAATAGCAAGACCCAGGTAAGTAGTGTTTCTAATCTCAGTTGTTCCAAGTGTGTATGTTTCTGTGTGTGAGATCAGTATTCTGACTGTGTGTATTTGAGTGACAAATGTGGCCATGGTTTACAGTTTTACACCATTGTACTCCCAGCACATGTGCTGTCCTATGTCCACATGGCTGATGCCTAACTCCCACCACATGCTGTGGCACAGACATCCCACAGTTGACAATTGCCACCATCTCACCCAACCATCTAAATCTGACATCAGCATAATAATGGTGGGCATCTCCAAGATCAAGGATGTTGCCACACATAGCATGAAGAGTTGCATTTGTGACTCTGAGAATATGTCCAGTGTTAGATTTGACACATGCCTATGCCACCATGACAGTCAAAAACATGTGTCTGTTGACACCTGCTGTGGCACTTGTGGCAGGGCCATGATAGACAGCACTCCACCCATGAGCACCCCTGTCCATCCACATGTGTGGAATCTGCCAGTTCTCTCATTATGGAAGGTGTATACACACTATATAGTTCTCATAGATTTACACGACAAACATGTGTATCATACTCATATTCACAGGTAGCATATGGATATGCAGAATATCCCTGTAGCTGGCCTAGCAGTAGCACAGTCAGTAGTGTTTGACAGAGACTCCAGTGTTTGTCATGTGTGAGCTGTCCTTTCCCGAGGTGAGTTAGGATCCTGAGCTGTGTTCCATGTCACAGCAGAGAGAGGCAGATACTATGGCCATAGGTGCAGTTTAGCAGGTCATCACTACAGCAAGCCTCACTCAGACATAAATCTGTCAAAATCCTATTTCCCATTATTAGAAAACACATACTACATTCACTTATATGCTGACTTGTTTCACATACCTTTTTAGTATTTCACACTGCACTGTGTTGTATCAGCAGGTTGCTCCATGTCTTTCTGTTTCCCAATGTAGGAGTACTGGTAGGCATATGTTTTGAATAGGTATCTGCATGCCCTTTGTAGGTAATGCTCTTGACCAAGTGATGGCCTTTACACCAACTGGTGTTCTCCACTTGCTAACTGAATGAAGAGCAGCTGGGTAGTTCTTCCAATAGACAATGTTATGGCAACACACTCCTATAATTGAGTACTTAATGTAGGTGTCATCCCTTTGCCTTGGCTGTGAGGAACACATGCTGGAGATCTATGGCTACTGAGCGTTACACACACCAGATGGAAATAACTCTTATAACAAGACCTGTGGAGACAGGTTAACTAAATGGTGGAAAAGGTTACAGACTTAGGGACCAAATGTGAGTATTGCTGCTATATGGTGTGAATACTGTTAGTTTTACAGGCTTTGTGTGTACATGCTCCTTCTGCAGGGATGTCAGTCTAACAAAGTTATGTTTCTGCATAGCTCTGAACTGTAGGCCTATCCACATAATGGGCAGAGGTTTGCCTGTTATGTTTTGTGTCTTATCCAGACAGGTGTTGTCCTTGGAAAATCAGTGGCATACTCTGGTCATTGCTGCCAGTAAATGGCAACATCGGTTTACTATCATAAATTCGAAAGGAAAAATAAATAATGTCTTTATTTTTGAATTTATGCATCGAAAATGAACATTTTCGAATAATAGTAAACTCAAAAACAAGGGTGTATTGTCGAAAATGTTGCTTGCGACATTTACGGCGATACACAGCACACCTACCCTTCCCATAATCACCTACCTACCTAACCGAACACACAGTTATGCAGGGGCTGCCCCTGCACCCCTAATGGGGCTGTGCCCCCCACCCCCCCAACTTAATATTCCAACTCTGAGATCGCACTACAGTGAGGAAAGGGATGCATTTCCCTAACCACACTGTACTGCGATCCCCTCCCATGACCGAAAGTTAGAATTGCGAATGCACAGTTCATTCGCAATGCAAACCTTCGCTCATGTCACCTGCCGTAATATGAAGTATTCGAACATCTGATGTTCGAATACTTCATAGCCGTGCAAATGCACGTCGACATAATGATAGCAAACCGGCAACATCCATATGTGGTTCTGACTTCATATCTCTCAGAATAGAGATGTCGCAACCAACCCTGTGACACCAGCAACTTTCTCAGCGTATAACAGCAATATATCAAATATGGCCCTGTGTTTGGACCTCTGACCTCCACTTATATGACAGGCTTTGTCCAGTTGTCATGTAGTAGAAGGTTGATAGGTATGGTCTATCAGTATGTAGTGCTGACATTCCTGCTATCATCCCAGTGATGTTATGGAATAAGACACATTAAGGGAGGTAGGGGCCGTACATATGAGTGCAAAGGCTGGACAGCATGTAGAACCCTGTGCAGTCAAGAGGTGGGTCTGCGGAATAGTAGGACATGGCTTAGAATAAGTCTGTTAGAACATGTGAGAGATATTAGTTATTACATGGACAAACATTCTACAGTTGTTACTTGTCGCACATTTCACCATGGGGACTGTAGTGGGTTACAATGTACTTTTTTGGAAAAGGTCTGTTTCCCAGTTTCATCAAACACTTAGAACCATTGGCATGTGAAGAATCAATTTACTTGTATCATTTAATACTGTATCCCCTAGGTGGTTAACTGAGGAGTGTATGTGGAGGCTTTTTAAGAACATATATAATTAAGTGTCACTTGCTTCCTGTATTTCAGGCAATTATGTTTTGTAATGTAATACTTGACAGCAAAACACATTAAAACATTTGTGTGTATTGATGGCTAGTTGTCTGTTGTTTTACTTTCCTCAGTCATTTTAGTTATATTGCGAAGAGGTCAGTGTATGTCTGGCCATTGTGTATGATGTATCCTGATTTTGTAGCAGTGTGCTGTGTACTTAGTTGTACTGTGTAGGGGGTGGCAGCAGACTTCAGTGGCATGGGTACCTGTGTATCATTACCAATGTGTTTGTATGTCCATAGACTGATCCCCCATTTCATCTGGCATGGTCCGGAATTGTACAAAGGTGCTCTTGTCTCTGAGCAGTGCTGCAAGTTATTGACAACTAAATTAATACTGATTCCACAGTCTTCCTTCCATATGATAAACTGACTGCACTGCATGCTAAGGTTGAGAACATCATAAAATAGTACAGCTCAGATGGCTTAGTGGTTATATGCTTTGACTATTGTGTACAGGTTCAAGGGCTGTATATTTTGTTGAAGGCCAGGTGTATACATGGATGGTTGGACATGTGATATGCACTCACACATCCATTGTACACCAGCTACACTACATGGAGACACATATAATATACCAGACATTTGACTATTAAAATAATGCTAATTAGTTATCTTTCCTGTAACTAGTCTAGTCCAGATACAGAATTGCTGTAGCCAGGACTGTATGTTAGCTTCTGAGTGTTGCCCAAGTGTGCTCTTCAATGTGTCACTTAGATATGCTAGTTCTCTCCTCTCCTGCACTTTCAATATTGTATTACTTTAGCACTTTACCAGACGTCTTGTAGCAAGTATTTTACCACACAAATGTAGTAACAGCACTAAGCGTTCTATGAGGAAACAGCTCCAGTAATTATTATTAATGGCCACCCGTCCAGGCATTTATGCAGGTCAGTTCCCTGTGCTTTCACCTATTAACCTGCTGAACTAGGCCATTCTGGGGCAATGTCGCAACTGCCTCATGTACACTGACAACCCTCACCTCTTTCCTCTCTGCACTCAGACTTGCAAGAGATCCACGTATACATCCAAATTGGAAGCCACACACTCCCCAGCCAAGACCAGAATATTTGGCCAAGGGAAGACAGTCAACACTTGCGCCACATTATATGGAACACATAGTCCCCCCCAGAACACACACCAGCATTGCCTTCATATAAAAACACAAACCACACACCCACCATTGCAGAGGGTCTCAATGAAAAGCTTCACAAATAGCAGAGACCTCCAAGGCAGACATGCAGTCCACCACGGCCACACAACACTAATCACAAAACACATATGTCTCCTAAACAGTGTGCCACTCAACCAAAGCGCCTAAGGCAAAAAGGCATGGCCAAAACAATAGGCATAGTTGACTTGATAGTGAGGGACAGTGATGTCCCACTCACTAGGCTGACAAAGGAGAAAGTGACAGTCAGCTAGCCGTTGGCATCAGGATCCACCACATAACACACACACACACACACACACACACACACACACACACACACACACACACACACACACACACACACACACACACTGAGGTTCCCCCAAAACAGGTACACATATGACTCTGTCATTGTACATGTAGGTGTGAATGCCCTGAGATATACCGCCCTGAACTATATGGAAAAAGACATGGAGGAGCCTAACAACTATGTAACCCAGACGGGTATGACCCTTGCCTGGGCAACATCCTACCATCACCCAGACTGATACCACAGTGCAAGATGAAAATTATTGTTCTCACCAATTGGCTACATCTCTGGTATCATATTAAGGGGTTCAAGTATCTGTACGCCTGGGATGACAAGTTTGACAAACCATGATCCTTTGCCACAGATATCCTGCATCTGTCAGCCCTGGGCTTTCAGATACTGGCCAAGGCTCTTGCTACCCCTATAGTGGCTTTTTAGGCAGTATTCCACAGACCACCTTACCACTGTAACAGCTACAAACTAGTGTAGCCTGAGGATCATGCTGCTCAACACTAGAGGTCTACATTTTAAAATGCACTCATTCAAAACAATCTTTAAACTGGAGAACATCAACATTTGTGGTATAACAGGGAACTGGTTCAAGGTGGCAGGAAGCATACCTGCACTACCAGGTTATCACTCATTCCACACCTGTGTGGCCCTGAAGTTGGACTGCAGCTGCAAGGGTGGTGGTGTTTCAATATTCATAACGGATGCGCTCACCTCCAGACTGTTGCCCAAAATAATGCATCTGAGATACTTGAGATGCAGTTAACATTGGCTAAGACAGCAGTACAGGTCATAGCCTGCTGCAGGTCCACAAACATGGGCCGAGACTCACACTCCTCATTCTTAAGCATCCTGGGGAATATTAGGTTCCAACCTAACACTCATACTGGCCAGCATCAACTACCCTACCATTAACTGGAAAAACTACTCATGTACCAATACACTTGACCAATTCTTTCTGGGATTCATTGATTCCAATGCCCTGGACATGCTCGTTCTTACTCCCATTACAGGTATTCACATCCTTGACCTGGTCATTACTAACATGGGCAAATTTTGCTCTACACCAATAGTCAACTCCTCCCTGGTTAGTTAGTAACACAAACTAATCACATTGGAATTCCACATCCCTCGCACCCCCACAAAGGTAACCACCATGAAATCTTCTCCAAAGCTACCTTTGGGCACATACAAACAGAGGTGGCTAGCTGCATAGCACCCATGCAGATGGAGACTAGTTGCATGACCGCAGAATCTTGCACCCATGCACTGTACAAACACACACACAAATGCATAGATCTCGCCATATGCAATACAACCAAGGTGCTTTCCTCAGAAATAAGGAAGCCAATCTGGTGGTCCCCTGCCATAAAGAAACCCTACAACAGAAGGAGGAACTTCATGCGGGATAAGGTGATGTCCCAAGTCTGGGAATACTACCATATCAGCCTCAATTAAAGGATGTGATCTCTCTTCAACACCTGTAAAGGTACCTATGACAACATGATTTCAGCAGATAGTGGCATCAACCACAGGGCCTTCAATAGTAATGGATAGAATTTCCACAGCCCAGTAGCATAACCCTCAGATTATACATGTTTGTATTTGTTAAGGTGGTGCTTTCATTGGGCTTCCAGACATTAACTCTAAAATGCACTACGGTGATATTTCTGCCAATATATGTTAGCAGGAACAGTGTTACTACAACAACCATCTCAGCTTATCTACTCACATCATTCAATATGTCTCTGTTGTCATGCCTTTGTCCCCCCACCTTGTCTGGCTTGTTCCCGATTCATTGCCCTACAGGGTTGTGAGCATACCTCTCTGTTACCAGATGGTTTGAAGACTGTCCAGGTGTTTGGCACTTACTTTGTTACGGTTACACAGTTTCTTTGCATTTCTCTGGATAACACTGTTATTATGCAAGGATTTATGTCAGTAAAAACTGACATACATGTAATTTCCCATCCCCATGTCATTCCGACAGTTCTGCTGATACAGTCCCTGTTGCTATATAACTGTTCAGTTATGACAGCAATATTCTGAGTCTGTCCGTATATGTGGCCCATTTCCCACCATTTGTACAGCCTTTGTTCATTAGTCTTGCACTAAGAGGTTGATATGTATGATTCTGAGGCATGCCTGCACTGCATGTTATATGGCTACATACAGATACTAGGCTATTTGCCCTAGGGCCTATATAAGCCTACCCAACAGGATTTTCTGGCTTTTGCCACACAAGACAAATAATGTCCGGTGCCCCTCTCGAGCAGACACACAGAGGTGAATCACAGGGTGGGTTTCCTATTTACCATCCAAATGGGCTAATAAGGAGCTCTGTGTCACATACATGGGTAGTTTGTTCCAGAGTATGGGACATGTTATTGACAGTAATCTATCCCTCCAGTATGTTCTGTCTATTGTGGTGACAAGGTTTAGCTCACTGGAGCATGTGTTTTGGAGGGACTGTGATTTCTTTACATGTAGCATGTCCAACAGCTCTGGGTTTGACATGGCTGTGTATGTTAGGCAGAGATCGGCTCTGAGTAGGTGATATGCAATGTATTAAAGCTGGTGTATTTTGAGACAGTTTACGTAGGACATCTGTTTGAGGCCGGTGATCCTCTTTGTGAGGTAAGTCTGTGGACTTTCCAGTTGTTGTAGATGTCTTGTGAGATACATACCAAACAGGCTGTTGTACTGTATAATAGGTATAATGAGGGATGAGTAGAGGGAATAATGCTCTCCTTTGTTCTGGATGAGAAATCTGTTGTGATGTGATGTGCTACATAGAAGGATTTTGTGACTACTGTGGCAATGTGGTTATCAAAGGAGAGACTACTATCCACCTGTT
Source organism: Protopterus annectens (assembly GCF_019279795.1). Lineage (NCBI taxonomy): Eukaryota > Metazoa > Chordata > Ceratodontiformes > Protopteridae > Protopterus > Protopterus annectens. The sequence goes on along the minus strand of NC_056728.1, from coordinate 1,475,353,132 downwards.
TACCTAGGTCTCTTATCACACTTTCAGTGTTAAGTGTACTAACAGCTATGTGGTAGTTCATGGGCACAGAGTTTTACCCAAAGGGGATGACAATGCATTTCTTGGTGTTAGGTTTGAGGCCATGACTTTGACACCAGGCATCTGTGTCAGTGAGGCCATTTCATAGTATGTCCATATCTTTACAGGATTCAGTAATGGCTCCCAGTTTGCAGTCATCTGCGAATGTTGTTAGCCATAGACACTCTGTGTTAGCTTGAACTTCAGAAAAGTAGATGCTACACAGGAGAGGATCTAGGACTGAACTGTGTTATACTCTACTTGTCACTGGTGTGGAGTCGGATTTGGAGTCTGCTACTTTCACAGTGTGGATTCTGTCTGTAAGCCAAGTGGCAACCCATCTCTTGAAATTGGTATGCATGCCTAGTTTAGTGAGTTTATCTGTAATTCCAGAGTGGGGGATGCTGTTGAAGGCCTTGGCATAGTCTAGGTAGGCTGTGTAGACCACCCTGGCCTTATCCTTGGCTCTGGTAACTGCTTCAAAGAAGCCAATCAGGTTAAGGAGACGTGATGTACCTTTCACAAATCTGAACTGGGTGAGGTCAACAGTTTGGGGTTACCTATGTCATTGTTTATTAGTTCCATGCTGATACACTCCATAGTCTTGCAGATCAGGCTTCTCAGGCTGATGGGGCAGTGGTTCCCAGTGTCTGTGGTGGCTCCCCCCCTTATGGTGTGGGATAGCCATCACTGTGTGCCATTCAGTAGGCACAAAGCCTGCAGTGAGGTTATGATTGAATATGGTACTTATGTGGGGTGCCAGTTAGTTATGTGGCTTCTGCTGAACATAGCCTAGGATGTTGTCAGGTCCCATGGATGCTGGATTCTTGGCTTTGGAGGCTTTGTTTTTTACCTGTATGGCCATGATTAGAGGAGCTTTACATTTGTCCAGCATTGAGATGTGCCCTTTAGTGGGTGAGAGAGGGATAAAGTTAGCACTGACCTATCTGCCAGGATGTTGGCAATATCAGTTGGTTCCATATATTTACTGCCATTGTGCTGTAATTCAGGGCAGATCTGAGTGTTGCCATTGAGATCCTTGACATAGCTATAGAATGCTTTGGGAATGTCTTTAGAATCATTTGCAGTCTTGTTTTTGGACCCAGCTTTGGTGGATTTTATGAAAGAGCTCAGCTTTTACTGAGACTGATGAGGGAATTCTTACAACCATGGGGGTTTACTCTAGTATTTCAACAGTTTCAGCCTATTGTACAGTTCCTTAATGGCAGGGGACCACCAGATTGGCTTCCTTTATATGGAGGAGAGCATCTTGGTTCTATTTGAGATGGCATGATCCATGCACTTGTGTATGTGTTCATACAGTGCATTGGTGTCATATTCAGCAGTCGTACTGCTATTTACCGTCTGCATGGGTGTCATGAAGTTAGCAGTTTCTGTCTTACATAGCATGATGTTTGTTTTGGAGATGTTCTTTACGGTGGTTTCCTTCGTGGGGGGGCTGGGGGTGGTATCTATATCTATATCTATATATCTATCTATATATATATCTATATATCTATCTATATATATATATATATATAGATATAGATATATATATATATATATATATATATATATATATATATATATATATATATGTATATATATATATATATATATATATATATATATATATATATATATATACATAGTATGTATATATATATATATATATATATATATATATATATATATATATATATATATATATATATATATATATTTATATATCTCTCATCATTTATATATATATATATATATATATATATATATATATATATATATATATATATATATATATATGTTGAGAGAGCGGCATAGGTGTGTACTAGGCTAATGGACCTGGAACCTTTACAAGCCTACCCCATAGCATTACCTGGCATCATGCCACCCAACATTAGTTCCTAGTGCCTCTGTCGAGTAGAGCCAGTGGAGTGATACCCAGGGTGGATTTCCTATTTCCAATCCACTCATCCAGATGTCACTTGGAGAGGGTCAGTGAGGTCCACTGCTTGACATGCATGGGAAGTGTATTCCATAGCATGGGCAGTCTCTGGGTTATGAACCTGTCCCTACTGCATGTTTTGTTGATTGTGGTAATGAGGTTGAGGTCTCTGGAGAATGTGGTGCTTAAGGATTGGGATTTCTGTAGATGTAGGATTTCTAACAGAGCTGGGTCACACATGGCTTTGTAACTCAAGCTGCGATAACCTCTAAGTAAGCAATATGAGACTGAGACTAGTTGGATTTGTTTGAGTCTGTCCATATGGGACAGTTGTTTAGGGCTAGGATCCTCTTTGTGAGGTACTTTTTTGGCCTCTCCAGTTGTTGCAGGTGTCTAGTGCATTACATGCCAAATGGGCCATTATACTCAATGATTGGCCTAATGAGGGGAGAGTAGAGGGAGACAATGACCTCTTACTTCCTGGATGCAAAACCCTTAGTAATGAGATGTGCCACATAGAAGGACATTCTGACCACAGTGACAGTGTGGTGGTCAAAAGAGAGGTTGCTGTTAACCTGTGTTCCCAGATCTGTTATAACACCTTTTGTGTTCAGTGGACTACCATCAATGTGGTAATTCAACGGAAAAGGGTTTTTACCAAGGAGGAAGTCAACAAATTATTTGGCAATGAGCTTCAGGCCATAGGTCTGACACCAATCATTAGTGTCATTGAGAGATTTCTATATGATGTCAACATCACTTGGAGAGTTAATTATAGCCCCTAACTTGCAATCATCTGCAAACTTTGTCAGCCACAGTCCCTTCATGTTGGTCTAGACTTCAGAGTAGTAGATACCAAACAAGAGAGTACCCAGGACCGAACCCTGTGGGACTCCACTCATAACTGGTCACCAGTCTGACCAGGAGACAGCTAATTTCACACTGTGGTTTCTATCTGTGAGCCAGTTTGCAGTCCAACTAGTGATATAGGTGTTTGGGCCTAGCTTAGGGCGTGTTTCTATGATTCCTGAGTGGGGAATGGTACCCTTTCTGGCCAATACCTTACATGTGGCCACCATCACTGTTGTGTATTCCTGACACATCAGTGGGATAATGTGAGGATTGGGGTCACTACATTATACAGAGAACAGGAGTCCCAGACTTGTGATATTTGTCTCAAGCTATGTTAGCAGTAACAGTATTTGTACAACAACTTCCTCAGCTTATCTACTCACATTATTTAGATATCTCTGTATTGTCATGCCTTTGTCCACCCACTTTGTCTGGCTTTTTCCAGATTCATTGCACTAAAGGGCTCTGAGCATACCTCTCCACTGCCAGGCTGTATGGCCCATACATTGGTTCAGTTCCACTGTTTATTTGTATTTGTCTGCTAAATCATTGTTATGACCCCAGGATTTATGTCCGTGAATAATGACATAACAGGTAATTTCCCAGCCACATATCCTTCAGACGGTTCTGATGACATGCACTCTTTTGCTGTACAACTGTTTAGTTCTGACAGCTATTTTCTACACGTGTCCCTATATGTGCCCCATTTCTCTCCCTTTCTACAGACATTTTGTACATGTTTCTTTCAGTTAGACATTGATAGTTATGTTTCTGGGTTATGCACTGCGTGTTTTGTGAGTACACACACACACACACACACACACACATATATATATATATATATATATATATATATATTTAATATATAGATAGATATGAAGGGAAATGTTCTATATATATATATATATATATATATATATATATATATATATATATATATATATATATATATATATATATATATATATATATATATATATATATATATATATATATATATATATATATATATATGCCTTCAGTCATATATTTATATGTGTATATGTATTTTAGGTATGTACGTTTCTATATATATGTCTATATGCAACACATGATTGATTCTACAGAACTTTCACATGGTGGTGGTATAACTGTATTGCATGATAACTTTGGAAGAGCAACAGTGACAGTGACTTGTACATCTCAGATGGCGTACTGGTATGAGGCTCTGACTGTGGTGTGCTGGGTCCTGCATTAAAGACTTGGGTGTGACAGTTTTATTTCCATTAATATTAAATAACCAGACTGTATGATATGGTAGGTAAAACATCATGATGCTCTAAGTCTCAACTGGCTTAGTGGTTGAGTACTTTGACTATGGTATACCTGGTCCTAGGTTTGAGACTTGTGGCTAACATTTCTTTTCTATTAATTTAAATGACCAGGCTGCATGATATAGTAGGTAATACATCATGCTATTCTATGTCTCAAATGGCTTAGTGATTAGATGCTCTGATTGTGGTGTACGGGATCCTAGAGTTGGGGGTGACATTTTTTTCCATTAAGGGGGTGACATTTTTTTTCCATTAATTTAAATGACCAGACTGCATGATATGTTAGGTAAAATATCATGCTATTCTCTGTCTCAAATGGCTTAGTGGTTAGGTGCTTCGACTATGTTGTACGGGATACTAGACTTGGGACTGAAAATTTTTTCCATTAATTTAAATGACAAGACTGCATGATATGGCAGGTAAAATATGCTACTCTGTGTTTGCAGTGACTAAGTGGTTAAGTGCTTTGACTATGGTGTATGGGGTCCTGGCTTCAAGGGCTGTTTATTTTTTGCTACACTTTAAGCTTTATTGCAGTGGGGGGATAAAATATATGTGTTTTATTTATTTTGCTAGGGGTAGGACATTAATTTCTGCTCCTTCATCTGTGGGGGGTCTGTGTGTAGGTTGTAACATCACAGGGGCTGTGCATTAGCTTACACTTGCACACATTCTGGGTAGGCACTTGATGGTGGAACAAACAGGGACACCTTTTATATATTGCTGTTAGGTATGGGGAATGTGTATTATCTGCTTCAGTTACTTACTTTTTGTGTTTTTATTTGTCCACGGACACTAACAGTGGTGATTTTGAAGATGGCTAACCCACCCTTCGGTTCACGCAGGAATGGGCATGGCCTGCATGATTGACAAGGCAGCGGACGGAATTTTAAGTGTCCTCGGACACACACACTCAATGTATATTATTTAATGTCTGTTCATATAATACTGAATGTACTTTAAAACATTTGTAATATGTAAGAGAGTTTCTCCCTGGCCCTGCTTTGACTAAATCCTGTAGGACAAACCCAGTAAACAAAATAAATAAATGGATATCACCAAAGTGAGACTGTCACTTCATTATGTCCATTGCAATGTATTCAGATAATCTTATTTTTCTCTCTATTGCTTTGAATGGTCATGCTTAACTAGTATGTTGCCTATACCAGCTTCTACCAATAGGATCAGAGAATATTACTGTAATTGTCCTCAGTTGGTTACCTAGTTTACTCCATATTCCTGATACTTTGAGTGAAATATCTATATGAATCTGCTTTTGCCTTCAACCTGATGATATTTTTAGCATTTTCTGCTGATGTTGTTTTTTTCATTGTAAAAAATCTCTGCTTTTAGTGCATTTGAAACTGGACCTGTGTCTCTGGTGCACCTATACTGTACAACACGCAGTTCATGGCTGTCATTTTTAAATCCAGCGTTTCTTTCTCTCACTAATCAATTTATTTTCTATAAAGAACATATTTTTGTACATATGCAATTATTTTGAAACTCTAGAAGTTCTAGCCTTTCTGATTGCTGTTTGACCATTAGGGATAATTACTAAAATTCAGCAGCAATTTTGGAATGGTTTCTTTAATATGCTTAAGCGCCATCATTGCCAAATTTAGGTGCATATTCATTGAATAGCCTTAGGTAGTTTCTATGCAGGAAGTCAGATTTAGGGTTCTCGTGGTGGATCCACTTTTGGAAATATTTTTTCTTTATTGGTGAAACTTCTTGGAATGGTAGTACTTTTAGCAACAGCATATTTAGCATGGCCTGCATGATTGATAAGGCAGCAGGCGGAGTTTTAAGTGTCCGTGGACACACACTCTCGATGTTGTTCATTTATGTGCAGGGGGCATGTATATTCTGAGAGCTTTGCTCTCAGACACACCCCCATGTGCTTGTACACACCTGTGTACATCCTAGGGCATGGCAGCTCACCTTCATACATATGCATAGCGCGCTGCCGTGCTGAACGTACAGGTCACTTCTGTGCTGGAATAAGCTATTCCTGCACAGAAGCTTAGTGAATCTGGGGGTTCATCTTATCTGTATAACCTTATCCCATGTTAAAGCAACTGCCTTCTTAGCTAACAAAATACCCAGGATGGCTATTGCTTTATATATTCTTATACATGTAATGCTACTTTTCAGTGGATGTTGAATACTGCTGTTCTCCTTTTAAGCTTTTTTTTGAAGGGTGGGGCCAAGCTCGCTGCATCACCTGATGAGAATTGTAACCCCATACACTTCAAAAACTGATATATATATAATATACATATATATATATATATATATATATATATATATATATATATATATATATATATATATATATATATATATTAACTCTGAGATTGACATGCCTTGGAGAAAAGGGAATATTACAAGAAACAAAAATCTCTTACTTGCGTCATTCAGTCTTGCTGTTCCAAAACTAGCACTAATGATTCTAGCTGTATTAAATGATTGACAACGAAATCTTTTCCTAGCCCCACACATAGGTTATTGCTTCACACCCTTCTTGCTTCATAAATCTACCCCACATCTGCAACTTTTAACTCTGTTTCCAATGCCTTAGCCAGCCTGTCTGTCAGTTTTCTCACTTCTAGTGACAAATCATTTCCTTTTCCTTTGTTCTTGCTCTCCTCCAACAAGTCCTTTTTCACTGTTCTGTCCTTTTTCACTCTGCCTAACCTATCTGGCCATATGACTCTCTCTTTGCCCACTATCCTCCTCACCTCCTGACTGTGTTGGTTTCTGCCTAGCCAGCTCTGTCTCTATTTTCCTTCATTACTTGTTACTGCTGGCAGCCCTCACTTGTCCTTTTCAGCTTCCTTCTTGTGCTTTTTCACAGCTGCATTTGCAATGTCTTTACCTTAATCTGTGCAGCACTACTTATTTCTGGACCTTTGACAGTGTAACAGAGTCAAATTTAATAATGTTGAACTTCTGATTGCATACCTCAAAATCAAACTAAAGAAATCTATATCCAACTCAAAGGTCCCACCAGGCAACAACATTATAGCAGTCAAAAATACCCTACACTGAATATCTGACAACATGTCCTATGTAACCTTCATGTTAGGTGACCTAAATATAGATTGCCAGTCCTTAAACAGCAGCAATCCCAAAGATTCTATTCACCTATTTGGCTTCACTCAACTAATAAGCTGCACCACCAGAATCAATGGAAGCACTAACAGGTAGTCAGCACTGGATTGGATACTGATAAACAAACTCCATAATATAAAATCTTCTGGTTGCTTACCAGATACTATAAGTGACCACCTCCCAACCTATGTAATCAGGCAACAACAACAATATGGTTTTCCCAGTCTATAAACAAGCATGCAATTTAACCAAACTTGACAAAGACACGTTCAATAAAGCCCTGTCTCAATAGATCTGGAATGTATTGAGTAATGCCCCTAGATGAAGCAGTTATTCACTTCAGTTATACCTTCCTAAAAATACGAAATGATTTTGCACCAGTTAGGATAAGAAGGGTAAAATCTAACACAACGCCATGACTGACAAAAGTGACAGAACAGCTCATGCTACAAAGAGATAGCACATGGAAAGAATGGTATTAGAATAAAACACAGCATGTCTACCAAAATTTTAGATATCTCAGAAACTGTACCAAGATCCTTACCATACCACTGCACTCTGTCTTTCTACTTAAATCAGCAATGATTCCATAGCCACTCAGTTCAACACTCATTTTATCCACTCATTTCTATCACTAATCAATGACCACCTCACAAATACTTCCATCTGTTCTCGGAAGCAACAAACTGATGCAGATTCAATAAAGCCTACATGGTTTTTTAAAACCATGTTAATGTTGTGGCACAATGAGCAGATGGTAGAGCACCATTTTGTATTCAGTAAGTGGCTCTACATAGTGTGCATACCTGTGCAAACACGGTAAACATCATGGCATGATAATTACAGCATAAGCAGCTGAATGTTGTGTTAATCAACCAATTCAAGATGGAAGAGCTATTCAACAAGCTATAAAGCAATTGTGCAGACACAGTGTAGGTTTTCCTTGCAAATTCCAAAACCTATTGGAATACAGCCATGGAAGGTACTCTACACAGAAACACTGTTAGGGGCTGCAGTTGCTGTTATACATATGTATGTGCAACAGGCACAAGTCTATGCTGCTGCTGCAAATAAATCCTGGCCAAGAAGGAAAAGGGTATTTAGACCCCTGCTAACGTAGCACAGTCTGCATGATATGAAAATTGTAGAGTGCCACAGGGTGGATAAAGGCACACTACAGGAACTCTGCAACCTCTATCATCCACAACTGAGAGCAAGGGCAAACAGAGGGGAACCAATACCTGTGGAGACTAATATATGTGTAGCACTTAGAATTTTAGCTACAGGGATCTTTCAGGGGCCAACAGGGCATATGCTGAGGATATCAGGGGATATCACAGGCATCAGCTTCCAGGATTCTACATTAATTCCTAAATGCTATGTTACAACATGCCAGTGATAACATACAATTTTCACTATACACACGTGGAAATACCAGGATGACTAAACAACTGCAAGAGCAAAAGTCTTGAAACCCAGCTGGTGATGTAGAGACACAAAAACAATACTTGGCTTCCCCACCTCCAAAACAACAGGAAAATGACAGTTTGTATAATCTAAGGAATAACTCATAATTCACCTGTTATGAATGCTTCCCACACACTTTTCACAAAATGAGTACACATATACAACTCAAAAGTAAATTGTATATGATTACTAGGCACCTCTCACTGTGCCTATCAGCCCCCTTGTGGTGTCTGTGGGCCATATTAGAAGAATTACACCACTGTGTGATTGACAAAATAGTACTTTACGTTGCCATGGAATAAGTTAGAAATGACTGTAAGGTAACCAGTTTTAACCATAAAACAAAAATAGCAGGTAGACATCACTGATGGAAGCCCAAAACAGATGAAACAGACTTGGGTAAAATATGGGCGAACCACCATAGAAGAACAAATAAAACAAACAGTAGAACCTTTATTCCGACAGACAATCAAATTCTCAGGTAGCGGACAAGCACTTTCAACTTAAAGCCTTCTTCAGATCCTAAGAATACTGATCCTGAGATCCCTTTAAAAAAAAAACTTTAAACCAATCAAATTGCAAGAAATCCAATCCAAATGATGTATTTCACTTGAAACTGAAAAATCCATTTAAAAATAGTATCCCTTATCCACTTTGCTTCTTTGTCCAGTCCAAGGTACAGAAACCAGTAAGCTTCTTCTTTCTACCTATCAAAGGCATTTATTCTTTCTTCCTGCTTTGAGCATCCTCAAATCAGATAGCAGGCTATGCGCTCCAATAGAAACAATTCTAAGCACGTGGCTTAAACATTCCTTTCTCGTTTCCAATATGCTCATCCGCCAATTAATTATATTAATTCTAGCCATACCTCCTTGGTAGCCAATCATAACACATCATTCGTTGAGCTTGCCAAAAGTATCTGGAAGTACCTGTGGAATCTCTGTTTGCTTATTGAAGCTAAGGGAATAGCCTAAAGTATTTGCCTAAAGTATATATTTTCATTGCTTTCACATGACGAAAATGGGAAGTTTAGAAACTCTGTGATAGGTTGGGAAGAAGACGTTGAATTGTTTCTATTGGAGCTCATAGTCTGCTATCTGATTCAAGGAACTCAAAGCAGGAAGAAAGAATAATTGCCTTTGATAGGTGGAAAGAAAAAGTTTGCTGGTTTCTGTACCTTGGATTGGACGAAGAAGGAAAGTGGATAAGGGACAGTTTTTAATTGGATTTTTCAGTTTCAAGTGAAATGCATCTTTTGGATTGGATGTCTTTGATTTGATTGGTTTACAGTTTTTTAAAAAGGGATCTCAGGACCAGTATTCTTGGGATCTGAAGAAGGCTTTAAGCCAAAAGCACTTGTTCAGTACCTGAGAATTTGATTGTCTGTCAGAATAAAGTTTTACTGTTCATTTTATTTCTTCTTCTATGGTGGTTCGCCCATATTTTACCCAAGTCAGTTTTAACAGTAGCATTTGTAATGACAGTAATAAGGCTGTGTATCTGAAAGTCAATGCATAGCACAATTGCCTGTGTCAAGAGTGAAGTAAAAGAAGTGCATACAGATAACAGTGTAATCCCCTAATGCATGCAAATAATGGTTCTCTTTGTATTATGTGAACAAATTTAGCATGTACCTGAAAAATACAAGCATACTCTAGCAACATCAGAATCCTTTTATGCAGAAAAATCTAAAGGAATGCCAATACTCTGTGGTCTACAAATAGACAAGTCCTCACACCTTCAATATCCCTTGCTACACGGCTGCCTTGTTATGATGTAGACTCGGGTCTGCTTGAGATTACTGAAATCTCAGTAGATCGACACATAAAAACAGTGAGCTGAAAAGCTCGATGTGTCAGATGACCGACATGTCAGAATGCCAACTTCCGAATGGTCGACAGTCCAACTTTAGCAGAACAGGAAATCCACTCTTGTGGACATTATAGTGTAATCTCAGAGTTGTTATATTTAAGTTATGGGTGTAAGGGGGGGTGAAGCCCCCCCATGGGGGGTGCAGGGGGGGTGTAGCCCCCCCTGCAAGAATGTGAAATGTAAAGGTAAGTGTTTTAGAGTTTTTATTTGCAGTGTATGCTTTGTTTTAGTGGTAAGGGTTTAGTTTAGTGTAGATGGTGGGCAGGTTGTGAGTGAGGGGAACTAGGTAGTTTTATGTTGAATGTTATGTTTTTTTCTTTTGTATATTTGTGGGTTTATGTTTTATGGAGGTGTGTCAGGGTTTTGAAGTGTCAATATTGTGTGTGTCGAGTATGTGCAGTTTCGGTGTTGAGAAATGTCAATGTTGTCAGCTCTATGTATTGCATGTCAGTTATGTGGGATGTCGGGTAAGTGAAGTAAACCCGTAGACTCATTCCTCTGAGCACAGTGAAGATACAAATGAGGTGTGAACTCATTAGAATTGCTGAATCCAAACCTTTGGATTTGTGTGGCAGATTTAAACATAGTGTAGGCACTACCTCAACATTTGTTGCTAATGGATTGCAACTGTAAATGGTTAGTGGGCTGGAGAAGGAATATGCAACAATTAAGCCTCCCTACCTGCAGTGGGTGTGTCAGTTAGGATACACTTACAAAGTGTAGAAGTAATTGCATCAAGGTTTTAAATGGAAGTGAGCAGCACACATTTCTCAGTTTTTCTTCATTAATATCCAAATTCCCCTGCCTTGGCTGAAAATTGTATGTTATTGTCATTTAATATTCTCATACAGTTTAAGGACAATGATAGAAAATGCCTTACAGACTGCATGCCTGAGATCACTACTCAGGAAGAGAAAAATGAACACAATAAAACTATAAGAAAGAGCTGCATTGCTGCAAACAATACTCATAAATGGTAGTGTGTTCATTGCACTAAATACGTAATTAACACATGTACAAATACTGTGGATGAATTGGGACTTGCTTGCATGCACAATGATTTCCATTCCTGCTGCACAGCTGTTTCTCTAGCAAAGAAGAATAAGTCATCCTTAGTTTATTTTGCAGGTTCGTTGGTGTTACAATTCAAATCTAGACTATAAAATCTTTTTTTAAATATCACTATTTGTGCAGCTTGCAGATTAGCGGGAACACAGGGAAATGGATAAATACAATAAATGTCATGTAATGTACTTTTTTGATACAGATTACATAAACTATACCTATGAATCATGTGTCAGTGTAGCACAGTGAACCGCGCAGTACATACTATCTGTAGATCATGGTTCAAGTGCCACATTTGTCTTTTAAGGATGAAACCTAATAAATGCTCACAAGGGTAAAACAAGGTGAGCTTTGCTTGTCATGTTTGCATGTCACTTATCTTCGCACAAACCTGACCTAATGGTCCACATATAAAGCAGACAGAACACCTTCAGATAGAATGCAGGCATTCTCGATTTCAAAAAGAATATGTTGTTGCTTTCCATCACACAACCCCACTAAGCAGCATTGAGTGGTGATTAGCATCCTTCCCCCAACAACTGCAGGTCTAGAACACCTGCAGACAGGAAGCAGACAACAGACTATTTCAAAATGGATACATGTATCCTATATTTTTATCCTTTATTTTTACTTTTAGTCACATTACACATGAGAAAGATACAGTGGTTTCTAAAAAAACACATGGACCCAACACTTTGCATTATCTGGAGTATCATATTCCTGCTTGGGAATTTATAAATAAAGGAACTGCACTGGTGGATACAACAAATTTAGCCGAACTCAGTTGGAAGCTTCTCTCCTCAGACCCCAGTCCAATCCAATCTGTCACCACAGACATGTCATATTTTGCTTGGGAACCAGTTTCAAGAGGGGTAAACATGCAAGACCTTTGGGATCCTTCAGACAAACCAAAGCACATCAGCTTAAAAGAGATGCTGGTTGTGAACAATGTCTTAAAGTCTCTCCACCACCTTTGGTCCACAGGATCTCTCCAAGTGATTATAGACAAGCACAGTCATGTGGTATATATACAAGCAAGCAATGGTAGCTTGCCAGTTAGCTCTTCAGCATTCTTTTACCCTTGAAGCATTTTACATTTCTGTCAGAGTAAAACGTATTAGCAGACAAGCTGTAGGACCAGGTCAGACCCTCATGAATGGAAACTGAATGAGAGGGTCTTCCAGAAATTCATCCAACTGTGGTAAGAACTCAGGTAGACCTGTTTACCTTGTGTTAAACCATACAACTGAACAGGTTTTGTTCCAGGGCTCCTTGCAAGCAAACCTGGCAAATAGATGCACATTTATTACATTGGATGGGAATGTTCCTTTATGTATTTCCACCCTTTTCACTGATATCCAGAGTAATTCTGGATATTCAAAAGGATACCACTAAATAATTGTGGTGATCCTCTTTTGGCCCAGGCAAGATTGGTTCTTCCTTTATTGGTTCTCCCTTCTTATGGAATTGGTCAAGGGCAATTTCCACAAGCTTCCTTACAGACTGGATCTACTCACACAAGACAGAAGAATTTTGGTACAATCCAGTATCAAGCAGCTTCAACAGACTGCCTGGATGATTCAATTTTAATACCTTTTAGGCATTTATTTCATGAGGACATGCAGCACATATGAAAGGAGGCAAGGAAGCCTGCAGCTAGAAAATTCTATGTTGGCAAGTGGAGGCAGTTTTCTAGATGGCGACTAGCCAGTAACCAGATGTCCATCACAGATTTTGTACCACTGATGCTCAAAATTTTTGTGAGCTACTTTCCCTGGCCTCACTTATTCCTCTATAAAGGTTCATCTTGTGGCTATTTCAGTCTGTCTGCCCATAGTTCCTCCCCTTTCTTTGTTGTTAGTTTCTGAATGCAGTTTTACAAGTGAGACCTCCCCTGTAAGCAGGTTGCTCCTCTTTGGGATCTCAACTATCTGCTGGAGAAATTGATGTCACTTTTCTAAAGTTGCCCATCTAGTTGATTTAAGATTCTTGACTTGGAAAAGTGTGCTCATCATTGTTCTGACACTTGTATTAAGAATATCTGAGTTGCAAGCTCTTGTGATTTTCTATATGGATAGAGTATCTTTAAGGAAAAACCCACTCATTCATATCCAAATTGATTTTAGAGTTTACTTTGAATAAAGTCATCAAACTTATAATGTTCTATCCAGTACAAAAAAAAAAAAAGAAGGAGAACAGATTCTGAATACTCTGGGCATGCCTAGACAGCTCAGGTACCATCTTCAGAGAACTAAACCCTTTAGAAAAGCCAATCAGCTATTCATTTTTTATCAAGGGGAAAACAGGGACACAGTGTGTCTAAGCAAACGATTCCAGGTGGGTGTTCTGAGCTATTGTTTTTTATTACTCCCACCTTGGCAAATCCATTCCAGGAAGTTTCAAAGCACATCCCACATGATCCTTGCCTTCTTCGATAGCATACTGGAAAGGGGTAGACTCTAGAAGCATTCTATACCTTGTCCTCTGTGCATACATCTACAAAGCATTACAAACTGCATTTGTTTTAGGCCCATGTCTCATTTTGCTTGCACTATTCTCCAGGGGCTGCTGGATCTATATCGATCATCCTCCTAGGATGGATAAGGTTTGGTGTTCATAAATCAGAAGCACTACTGCAGCGGTTATGTAAGTTGCATTTACTCATAATTATTCCATAGAGAAAGTACATTATTACAGATCCTATATCATATTATTAAATTTCTTAATGCACAATGGTTACAAAAATACACAGGAAGAAGCCTTAAGGCAGTTATCTGAATGCTTAACTACAAATGATTATGTTTGTGAATGACCAAATATGTTAGTAACATCAGCATATAAATGGTTAAATATTACTGTAATAAAATCATTTAAAGGGGAAAAGCAATAGTTGGCAAATGGCTGGGATTCAGTAAGTTGGTACATGGCTAATGAGAGAAACCCAACCAGATTAACTTCTATGGGTTCTGAAAGTGAGTTACTAAGTATGTCAGTATGTGTAGTAAATTATAAGTCAAGTAATAGTGCTGGTGAAAGCAAGTTAGGTGGGAGGAAAATATGATAAAGTCATAAAAGGGCAAAAAAGAAGGTAGGGACCAAAAGAACAAAAACTGGATTGTGCAAATAAATGTTGCCTCCCACTGGACCCCAGCATGGCTTCAAATGAGGACACAAAACCTCATTGCTATATACAATGTCACTGACAAAATATAACTAGCTGAGGACGCTCTTCCTAATAAGCTCAATAAATTAGGATTCTGTTACCTGCTAAATGGTTCAAAAACTACCTGGAAAGCAACTGTAACAATTCAGCCAGACAGTTTTAAGAAAGATATTGGAATTTATTTCAAAGGTTTCCCTCAGATATCTGTCTTAGACCCTATCATGTTCTACTTTCACATTAATTAAATTATGCCTACCACTGACCCCTTTTACAATGACCCCTATATGCAGGTAACATCATGTTTCACAAATCAACAAGCACCCTCCACCAATCAAGTAGAGAAACTCTTAACAAATCTGACCTAAACAAACTTTGTTTGCCACAAAATGAATCACCTTACTTTTACTACAACTAAAACTTTCCATGTGATTTTTGGCACACCTCAAAAAAGTCGGCAAGCAGCACACTTGATTTCCTTGGACATCTGCAGTTTTTGCCCTTACTTTGTTTGCCTCTTAAAGGTAAATAAGTATACAACAAGTCAGAGCAACGGGTGACTGTCCCTTTCACCCTAAACTTGCTACGCTGTCTGGCAATATAATCAGTAGACTACCCAGGTAATCAACTGATACAACATGCAAAAAAAAAAAAAACTTCTGAGCAAAATCGTGTGGCCAAGTTATTAAGTACAGGCAAAATGGTGCAACTGAAACCATGGCAGTCTACCACCATGATTTACTAAGTTTCATTTGCTTGGGGTCCGTATTCCAAGACTAAAGCCCTATCAAAATTCTTTTCATTTTTATTTGTTTCTTTGGGTGGCAAACCCACAGCTAAAAGGGGTTTGTATTTAACACCCTATTGGGATTGTACATATTTACAGATGTCTTTTACTATCTCCACTGAGGAACAAATGCACGGCTGGACACCACTGGACAACAAGGCTAAGTTCCAAACCTTTTATTGCAAGTTAAGCGCTTTCATCCAACCTCTGTTGGACTTCTTCAGAACAACACATGAAAGAAACTCAACCCTTTTTATACACACCTTAAAACTTGTTCATAGGTTCATAGGTTCATAGGTAGGTACTAGGCTATTGGCCCTAGGGCCTATATAAGCCTAGCCAAAAGGTACCCTGGCTTTCGTCACCCATGAATTATTTTCCTGTGCCACTGTCGAGCAGACCCACAGAAGTGATCCCCGGGGTGAATTTCCTATCTCCCATCCAATCATCAAGATTTTTCTTGAAGAGTGCTAATGAGGAGCTTTGTTTGATATAGATAGATAGTTTGTTCCAGAGTATGGGAAGTCTCTGGGACAGGAATCTATCCCTCCAGCATGTTCTGTTTATTGTGGTGACAAGGTTTAGGTCCCTAGAGCATGTAGCTCATAGGGATTAGGATTTCTTTAAGTGGAGCATGTCTAAAAGCTCTGGGTTTGACATAGCTTTGTGTGTTAGGCAGATATCACATCTGGGTAGGCAATATGCGATGGAGTAAAGCTGCAGTTTTTTTGAGATGGTCTGCGTAGGGTATCTGTTTGAGGCCAGTAATCCTTAAACAATTGAATAATTAGTTAATAAAACACAATTAACCCATAGTAACCCCATTCACTTACCCCAGTCATGAAACACTATTTTAATACACATTAAAACCCTAATAAATAAATACAACCCATGTAAAAATACTAAGTAATCAATAAAAACATTTTTAATGTTAACCTAAAATCTAATTTCAGTATAGCTGTTATATTAAGTCACATCACTCATGAATAAGTCACATCATTCAAAATAACTGGAGATTGTTACATGCTGACAGTTCCCTTACCGACAAGGTGGGGGGACCCCATAGGGTAGTTTTCAGAAGAGATCGATCATTTAAGGAGATTTTGGAATTGGGGGATCATATTGATTCTCGCCAGTGCAGTAGAACACTTGGTAATTTTAAGTGTGGCAGATGTAATGTATGTACACACATTTTTGAGACTGGTGAAAAAACACATATTAATGCAAGAACATTCCATTTTCACGGACATTTTAATTGTAACAGTAAGAACCAAGCATATATGGCCAAATGTGAGTATGGTTCAGCCTTCTATGTCAGTAAGACTAGTAGGCATTTTAAAGATAGAATCAGGGAACATATTCTAGATATCAAGAATGTGAAGACTACTAATGCATTGGCAAGGCATATATTTAAAAGTCCATGTCATAGATTTAAATTTGTGGTGTTACAGCAATTGAACAAGGACAAGCAGGGCAGGGTTCCTGACAGATTTAGATATCTGTGAGTTGAGGTGGTAATTGAGGCTAGATGCCAACGATTTTCCAGGTATCAATGACAATGTTAGTATAACAGCTATACTGAAATTAAAGTATATTTTAGGTTAACATTAAAAATGTTTTTATGGATTACTTAGTGTTTTTACATGGGTTGTATTTATTCATTAGGGTTTTAATGTGTATTAAATGGTGTTTTATGACTGGGGTAACTGAATGAGGTTACTATAGGTTAATTGTGTTTGATTAACTAATTATTAAATTGTTTAATTTAACAAGTTTCAAGGTGTATATAAAAAGGGTTGAATTTCTTTCATGTGCTGTTCTGAAGAAGTCCAACAGAGGTTGGATCAAAGCACTTAACTTGCAATAAAAGGTTTGGAACTTAGCCTCGTTGTCAAGTGGTGCCCAGTGGTGCATTTGTTCCTGAGTGGAATGTCTTTAATTATGTAGGTAGGATACTCCCTCACTAAGAACATATTTGACACAATTTCTAACTCTGTAGGGACATCATCCCAATGAGACTTCATTCTGGCAGCATGTATACACTGTCCCTTAACTAACTTTTTTATTTTGGCTAAATGGGTGACAACTGGAAAAATCCAAATAAGTACTACTAAATGTAGGTTTTCTAAATATTTTAGACTTAAACCCATTATCTGAATGTGTTATAAAGGTATCAAGATACTTCATACCATAGTGGTTATAATTGAAAGTAAACTTTAAGAAATTTGAGGTACTACTCAAATAGTCCACACAATTAATAAGGTCTTATTTGAGTCCTTGCCATAAAATAAAAATATCATCTAAAAATCTCACATATACTTTGACAAACCTATAAAATGTCAACCAAAAAATAAATTTGGTTTCCAAGTCAAGTAAAACCAAATTCACATAAATGAGAGTGCAATAAGCCCATATCACAACTCCTTTTACTTGTTTATAAAGTCCACCCTTGAAGTAGAAGTAGTTATATTCTAATACCAAAGGCATCATTTCCATAATTAAATCAATGTTATAACTAGAAAAAGTGGTTAATGTTAACATACTATTGTGGAAATGTTCTAGAACATCATCTTTAGGTCTAACAGTAAAGAAATCTACATCAGTTGTCAAAAAGATTAAATCATTTGACCAAAGCTCATGTTAAAGCCACCCACAAAATTCCAAGAGTCATTAATAAATCGAGGTACCACCTTTGGTACAAGTTTAAGCCAACAATCTATAACAACTCCAATTTGATGAGTTTTTGAACCTGATGCGGCTACTGTTAGTCTAAAAGGGGGCTGTTTTTGGTTTTTATGGACTTTGGGAATACCAAAAATAGTGGGAATTATAGATTTGGTTACTTTTAAAACATTATAAATCTCTGTTGTTTTTCTTTGTTCTAATATATATTCCTCAATGTAGGACTCTATCACTTGGTAGCTAATATTCATTTCATTAGTGGAAATTGGAGAATAAGTCACTGTCATTTAATACATTGAACATTGCACTTGAATACTTCAAGGAATCATACAAGACAATGGGCCGGATTCACGAAGGCTTGCACAGAGTCTTAGAGTAGAGTAAGACTCCATGCAGCCATCATGTCTGACGAGCGATCCATGAACAGCCTGCAGGGGCGTGCAAGAGAGCTTCTAAAATGGCTCTTACACGGACAGGGCTGGGATATGCAAATTACCTCAATTGCAGGTGAAAGGCATGCAGATGAGGTAGATTTGTGATTCAGGAAACCCGAACCTGTCGAGTAAGAGCAGTGTTATTTGCAGAAATGTACTCAGTTGACAACTGAGTACCGTTCTGCAAATAGCAAAATGGAGCCGTGACAGTTCCAAATAAAGGTTGCATCCAGTGCAGGAAGCATGCCAATGGCCAAATATACAGCCATTGGAAATGTTTCCTGATGCAATATGAAAATAAAATTATTTTTTTTTCTCCGATTTCCGATGTTTAAGTGTAGCACAGCGCCGCGCAAATGGGCTGCAATCTAAAACCCAGAAAACTAAAAATTAAAACCCACAAATGTGGATCTTATTTAAATTGTTAATGTACAATGCAAGAGAATGGCAGGCTGAAGACAACATGGCCACCGAGTAGAGGTTGCTAAGGGGGAAGATCAGTCTAAGAGATGTAACCAAGCATTAGTAGGCAATCCTATGTAAATGAGGGTTAGGATAGTGAATCGCAAGTTTACATAGCAAATGAGCACAGTCAGTGGAGTGTAGGAGTAGGATAAGGGGAGTAACAGAGTAGAAGATAGGTGACATCACGAGGGGGGCATGTATGAAAGAAGTGAAGCTCATTGGAGCAGAGTGGCATGTGTCTGCTGTCATTTACACATCATGGAAAGAGGTGTGTCAACAGGTAGGCTAGGGAAAGGCAAGAAATGGAAGGTGTATGCCATGGATAACACCAAAGTTTCTTGCTGAGCGTGCATGCACATGCGTGCGCACCTGTAAACCCGAGTAAGACAGAGTGCACGCATGTAAGTGTGAGTGTGCACGTTTAAGCCGGAGTAAGCATGTATAAGGCTGTTTAAAGAGTTGTAAGTGCATTTGCGCTGGTGTGCGCGCATTTTAAACCGAATAAGGAAGTTTTAGTCCGTGTAAGCATGTGTGCGCCCATGTTAGCTGCTGTGCGCGTGTTTGCGCTTGTGTGCGTGGTGCTCCCCCCTGAGGAAACAGAAAGGAAAAAGGGAGCACAACAAATAGAAGGAAGCTACCAGGGAGTACTAGCAGAGCTAGCAGGTGAAAACAAACAGAATTAGGCAATTACACAAGCAGTACACTAGCCCAGCCCAGCCTAGCACTTAAAACTCTGCAAACAACAGTCCATTATGTTTCTCACAACAGACACTGCAGTAAGCTAATAGAAGTGAAAACTGTAAAAGCTTTACTGAGACAAAGAAATGTCAGGGGCTGCCATTGCTGTTATAAGGTGACATATGCAACATGCTGAGGGTGGTGACAATGGAAATGCTGCTGGACAACCCACAGTGAGGAGACGGAGAAGAGTGTACAGGCCCAGGGTAACCTACCAGGGGCTGCATGAGCTGGAGGTAGTGGAGCGCTATAGACTGGACAGAGACCTCCTGCAGAAAATTGTTGAGCTGTGCAGGCCACGCCTCACACACAGAACCAACAGAGGGGAACCCATCCCAGTGGAAACCAAGGTATGTGTTGGCCTAAGAATATTAGCAACAGGTACCTTCCAGAGACCAACTGGTGATATGATGGGGATATCACAGGCATCAGCATCCAGGGTACTGCACCAGTTCCTGGATGCCATGTCAGCACATGTCGGTGATCATGTATATTTCCCCAATTCCCTTGAGGTATTGGCCAGCAATATGCATCTCTTCCAGCAAATAGCGGAATACCCTGAGGTAGTGGGTGCAATAGACTGCATGCACATACGCATCAAAGCACCAGCCGGTGAGCGGGGTAGGGTCTACTTCAACCGCAAGGGCTTCCCCTCCATCAACTGCCAGGTCATGTGTGATGCCCAGGGCATAATACTGAATGTGTGTGCAGGCTGCCCTGGAAGCTACCATGATTACCATATCTGACATCTGACGCAGCTGTACCAGACATTTGCCAATGGGGACATCCCATATGGTCACCTAGTGGGGGATGCTGGCTATGCACTGGAGCCGTGGCTGATGACACCCATCAGAAATGCACAAACACCTGAACAGGAACGCCATAATGAGGCACACGCACAAACACGTAATGTAATAGAGCATGTGTTTGGGCTGCTCAAGTCATGGTTCCGGTGCCTGGACACATCTGGTGGAGCCTTGCAGTACTCACCAACTACATGTACCCAAATTGTCATGGTATGTGCTATGCTACATAATATGATCCTGTGAAAACAGCTGCAGCAGGACTAGCATAGGCCTGGGCCAAACAGCCTCCCACCATTGCCAAGGCCATCACAGGCAGAGCGTGACTCAGAGGGGGAACAACTTGAGCCTTCCCCAGTAGGCAGAAGGAGGCATGCCCAGTATGCTTTGGCCTTGGCAAAGAGGCAACGCATAGCACATACACTGGCTCAGTAGGAACTCTGGAAATGATACCTCTCTCTGACTCGCACATATAGTAAAAGGGATGCCTAAGTTGACACTACCTGGTTTCAAACATGTACAGGGTGTGTAGTATGTGCATCCGACATAGGCAGCCCTGCAGCACCACCTAAGGCATGATTGCCATGTGTTAAGCAATATAAAGCAGTGCTAAACAGCATTTACCACCATGTAGTATATGCAAGCAAAATCGCACACACCAACTAGCACAACTGTGGTCAATGTTGAGTAATATTGGGCAATGTCCAGCAATGTTGGTGAATATTGAGCAATATTGGACAAGCCTGGTCTAAGTAGGGCATAGCTGAACAAAAGCCAACATGCTCATATTTGTTTAACTGGCCCTTAAGCAGCCTGGTCTGCTCAGTATGAAAATATAAAGCAGGGATTGGCCTTGAACCAAGGATAAGGTGCACTATAGTCAAAGTACTGAACCACTAAACCATGACAGTATTGCAGTGGTCAGCTTGTATGAAGGAATGTTGATAAGTCTATGCAAAGTATCTCATGGAAACCCTGCAGGTACAGCATAATCCCTGTCGAGTTATGACACAAAGGTGAGTCCTGCAGTAAGAACAGAACCTGACTTACAACACACACAGTATAAATGTTAATATCGGTCATGTTCACACACATCAACAAATGTAGTGGACCTCAGATAGCAACATACTGAAAGGTCACACTGGGCATGCTCACACACTTGAATAAATGAGACAAATGTCAGGCAAAAAAACACGGAAAGCCTGAAATGGGCATGCTCACACACTTAGGCCATGTCTGAGTACAGCAGTGGGCCATGCATATCTGGCAGTTCCATGTGTTAACCCAGGAACCTGTCACTATCCAGCAATCCACTCTGTGCACACAGTTCTATGACAACAGACACATCTATAATATAGTGAAACCCTGTCATAATCAAATATGTTCTGCAGATACCGAAGTTGTTCATAGAAACTGGTAAAGCAAAGACGATAAAGATCTGCAAACAGTATCATCAATAAACATTGTGCATCCTGAACATTAGCATAGGTTCAGAGGTCAATACTAGGCTATCTGCCCTAGGGCATGTACAAGCCTAGTCAGAGTGTGTTTGACATTCACAACCCTGTCAGATTACTACACTGTGTGTGTGAATAGTAGGTCACACAAGATAGCCCATGTACGTTTAGGCTAGTGTGCCTCTGTCTAGCAGGGACACAGAAGATATCCCAGGGGTAAACATACGATCACCCATACAGTCATCAAGATGTCTCCTGTAGGTGGTCAGTGGGTGGCTCTGCCTATGTGAAACTGGGATTACAATCTGGAGTGAGTGGAGGCTCTGGGATAAGAATCTGTCCCTCCAGCATGTCCTATTAACATCTGTGCTGAGGTATACGTCCCAGGAGTGTGTAGCTCCAAGGGAGTCAGACATCCTGAGGTGGAGCATGTCCAGTAAATCTGGGTTGGGTATATCTGTAAACAACAGGCACACATCATATCCGAGTAGGTGGTAAGTGACTGAGTAGAGCTGGAGTTACTGCATCCAAACTGTGCAGGGCATCTGTGTGAGTCCCTAGATCTGCTTGGTGAGGAACTTTTGTATCCAGTACAGTTGCTGCAGGTGTCGGGTAAGGTACACCCCAAATGTGGCATTGTAACCAAGCATGGTTGTGATGAATATAGAGGCACAATTACATCGCTCGATCTAGATGTGAAACCATATGGGAAAAGGTGGCCCACATAAAAGGTGTGTCCAACCACTTTGGCAATGTTAATGTCAAAGGCGACAGTACGAACAAGTCATGTCCCCAAACCCCTAACATCCCCTACCGTATGTAATGGAGTACTACCTATGTTGTATTGTGTGGGCATGTTGTTATTCCCAAAGGGGATGACTATGCAACTAATGGCATTTAGCTGTAGGGCATGGGTCAGGCACCAGTCATCCATCTCTGTGAGACCCTGTTTGAGTATGCATGTGGCAGCTGGAGAGTTGATCATGGCACCCAGTTTGCAGTCAAGTGCAAACATGTTCAGCCATATTCCCCCTGTGGTAGCCTGTACGTCAGACAAATATATACTGAACAAAAGATGTCCCAGGACCAAGTCATGTAGATGCCACGTGTAACTGGTGTATAGTCAGATATGGCACCTGTAATTCTGACCATGTGGGTGCTATCCCTAATCCAGGTAGCAATCCATCGTGCGAGCTATGTCTCCATATCGACGCTGGTGAGCCTATGCATAATGGCCCAGTAGGTTATTTTGTTGAAGCGTTTTGCAAGGTTCAGGTAGGCTGTGTGGACAACCGTCCCTATGTCGATGGACCTGTTAACCGTTTAAAGAATACAAACAGGTTCAAGAGGCAAGATCTGCCCACAATAACGCTGAAATGTGTAGGACACAGTGACTGTTGGCTCCCAATGTCTATGTGTATGAGTCCCATGAAAATATGCTCCATAGCTAAGCAGAACAGGCTAGTTAGGCTTATAGGGCAATATTGTCTGTGGTCCGTTGTGGCACCAACTCTGTGGAGTGGGACCACTGTCGCTGTACGCCATTCCTTGGGTACATATCCTGTAGTAACTCTGATATTGAACAGTGATGTAATGTGAGGGTTATGTCTGTCATGAATCTCATGTAAGATGCAGGCCGGGACACTGTCTGGTCCCATTGATACTGTGATGTACGCTTTGGGGAGGGCAGCACTCATCTGTTACTGTGTGATGTCAGGGAGGTTATACTCTGCTGGGATGGATAGTTGCTCCTTAGGGGGTTGGGGGGGGCATCTGCACTGAACCTGTTTGCCAGGATGTTGGCAATGCCAGTGGGTACAGGGTACATTTAGTCAGTATGCAGTAACTCACAGCATATCAGTGAGTGTCCACCCAGGTTCCTGACATAACTGAAGAAGGCCGTGTGATAGTCCTATGTGTCTGGTGCAATTGTCCAGTAGAAGCGGCCCTTAGAAAAGTTCATGAATGATCGTAGCTGTCTGCTAGTACAGATCACAGATGCCTTCCAAGTCTGGGATTGTGTTCTATCATGTAGTAGCATCCTCCTGATGTTGTACAGCTTATTAATGGCTGGGGTCTACCAGACAGGTCCCCTGCCATTGGCGTAGTGAGTCCTGTTGTTATTTGGGGTAGCACAATCCATGCAGTCCACTAGGTGTCCATAGAATGTGTATATAAAGTATTCAGCAGTATGAGCTGTGTTTGCCACTGTCTCAGGGTCTCTGAAGGATACCACCTTGCTTTGGTGAAGTGAGATGCTGGCTCATGAGAAGTTCACCACGATTACCCAGGATGAGTGTGTGGAAGGTATATGTATGTCCAGTGAGATACATGTATGTTCTGACCTTAGGAATGAGGGGTATATCGCTGGTGTGGTACATAGAGTCCTCATGTTGGTGATGATCAGGCCCAATATGTATTCCCCCTTGTGGCTGTGCTGACTGTTTGTGCCATAGCATATGAGTCTACAAATTGTAGTGATTGTTGGGTGAGGGTGCTGGGGCTTGAGTAGTATCCCCAGTCAATATTTGTGTATATGAAGTCACCCAATATAATGGTGGTTGTGGAAACCTTCATATTCTCCATATTTCCCATGAAAGCCGAGTGTGGTTCCTGAATTTGGGAGGGTGGTCTATAGCAGGCAACAAACTGAAAGGCAGTTTTGCACAATGGAAGTTGTTTATGTATGGTCTGTGATGCTTTGTGCAGTGCTACTAACCCAGAGCTGTGTGTATCTGTGATGTATATGGATACTCCCCCTAGTTGTGTTGTCTCTTCCAAGTCTTGTTGTCAGAAAGCATGGTATGAAACATAACCTGGTAGTGCTGGTGTGCATAAGCAAGCCTGAACCAGGCATCTGTCAGTGCACAAATATCGCTATCCTCCATACTGAGGAGAGTCCTGAGTGACCGCAATATGACGGTAACACATCTGGTGTTGAGCAGCATTACCCTTAGTTTCATTTAACCTGTAATGTCTATGGAGGTGGGTTTGTGTTTTGAGCCCTGCTTAAAAAAGGCACTATGGTGGTAGCAAGCTCCTTAGCCAGCATTCAAAAGTCCAAGGGTGACAGGTGCAAGCTGTCCATAGTGAAGCGATGTGGCATGTTGAGCATGTCACCACAGGCTGACAGACTCTGTATCCCCTATGAATGAAACAAATTTGTTAGGCAACTGTTAAATGTGATATGTTTGTCTGTATGCTGTGACATCATAATTGGTGGGTGTAAGATGCTAGACAAAATCAGGGTCATACTGGCCTGGGCTACATGATCAGAGTGTTCCTCCATGTATCATGTCATGTGGTCCAGGGAGTAACGCCTGAGGTTTTACGCACCATTATGGACAATGATGGTGCCAGTCCTGTACTTGCTTTGGAGTGACCTGACTGCCTGTGTTATGTGGCAGATCCTGGCACCCGACAGACAGCCCAAAGTGGCTATTCCCTTGTTAGGGCTGGTGAGTGGTACATCAGTGTGTCTGACAATAAGTGTCACCTATTATAAGTGTATTAGGTGTGTTGTTTAGCCCGAAGGGCAGTGACTGTATGGCACACTGACATTGTGAACTATGTGATATGTGGGTATTGTAGTGGGGTAGCAGTTGTATGTGTGTGCCTGCTTTAGAGGTCTCTGCTGCTTAGGCAGAGTACATTTACAGCATCTGAGTATGTCTATGTGTGATAATGTGGTTTGAGTGCTGTCGCTAGAGGATATGTGAGACTGATATGTGGTGTGTGCGGTTACCTTCACCACCTGATAGACTGTGCCAGTCATGGGTCGAGAGAGTTTAGCACCCTGTATGTCTCTATAGATGCATCTCACACATATATCTGAGTTTGGCGGGAGGAGGAGAGGGTTGTCTGTGTACGTGAGGTAGATGTGACATTGTGTCAATATCACAATATTGACCAGCTGGACTGGAGAGTACACACAAAACCGACCCCTGGACATGCCAGGATATTATGTTGACATACTCTGTAGCCTGATCACAAAGGATCAGTAGGATGTTAAGTGTGTAAAAGAGTATAACAGGGATTAGTGCTCATGTTCGTTGGTGTTTTGTAAAGAGTAGCTGAGAAAGAGCCAGACTGAATTATGACACCTCCTTCAGCTATGTCATAAATAGCAATGTACACCCGTGTATGTCCTGAGCAAGGGCCAACTGTACCTGACTGACAATGCCGACATCCTGACAGACAGGCCCATATGTACATACCCACCTCCCACTGACAATAGGCCATATCATCATACCAGGAGATATCACATGTAGAGTGGATGAGCAGCTACCCCCACTGCCAAAAGCATGGCAGCAAGTGGAATACATTGATTCCCAATATGTGTCATGCACAAACTACAGAACAAACAGATCCTGCACCTGAACAGTCAGCTGAGCCTCACCCCCTACACAGGATGTGGAACCGTTGAATGTGTCACAGCAACATATGGCACTCCCCACAAGTGTTGGTGCACAACACATCATGGGAAGTCAAGTCCAGTATGCCTATGAAGTCTGATCTGCAAGGTCATGGAGTCCATCATGGTTGCAGTCATAAACAGAGCTATTGGAAGCTGACATACACACAACCCTACCAATTGTGGTATGTTCATGTGCGGATCATGGTTCCCAAACATGCTAGACTGTTTGCAAGGCAGCCACCCAGGACATACATCAATGAACACATCTACACATGTCTCACATAGACTTTGAATAGCCCTTTGTCAACATCCCAGACACATGTAGTATCCACAAAACCAACAAGCTGTGCATAAATATGTGTTGACATATGACGAAATGTCAATGTGTCCACAGATAGATCACACAAGGTAAGGATTATGAAGTCTTGTTCAAGCTGTTAACACCCGCTGACCCACATGGACCATTCCTGGAATGGTATAAAACAAAGTGTACACACATCACCATGTCCAGTCTGATGATGTCACGATCCTATAAATGCAGCAGGAGAAGGGAAACCAGTCAGTAAAGCAAATAGTGCACCGTGTTAATGCGTCTCTCTCTAGTATCATAACATAGTTAGGTAGGGGATTGAATCCTGCAAACTGTGTGTGTGTGTGGGGGGGGGTGTGTATGTGTGCAGTTTCCTTTGAGAGGTGTTCCCTTTTTGGAGACAGGGAAAACTCACTAAAAGAGGTACATTCCTCTTTGGAAAGTCTGATGATGTCACCATCCTACATATACAGCAGGAGAAGCGAAACCAGCCAGTAAAGCAAATAGCACGCCGTGTTAATGCATCTCTCTCATTAATATCATAACATAATTAGATAGGGGTTTGAATCTTGCAAACAGTGAGCTTGTGTGTATGTGTGCAGTTTCCTTTCAGAGGTGCTCCCTTTTTAAAGACTGGGAAAACCCACTAAAAGAGGTACATTCCTCTTTGTAAAATCTGATGATGTCACCATCCTACAAATACAGCAGGAGAAGAGAAACAACCCAGTAAAGCAAATAACGCGCCGTGTTAATGCATTGCTTTCTAGTATCATAACAAAGTTAGGTAGGGGTTTGAATTCTGAAAATGCTGACTGTGGGTTGGGTGTATGTGTGCAATTGTCTTTGAAAGGAGTGCCCTTTTTGGAGACTGGGAAAACACACTAAAAGAGGTACATTTCTCTTTGGAAAGACTGATGATGTCACCATCCTACAAATACAGACGGAGAAAAGAAACCATCCAAGAAAGCAAATAGTGTGCCGTGTTAATGCATCGCAATCTAGTATCATAACATAGTTAGGCAGGGGTTTTGATCCTGCAAACGCTGACTGTGTGTGGGGGGGTGTGTATGTGTGCAATTGTCTTTGAAAGGAGCGCCCTTTTTAGAGAATGGGAAAGCACACTAAAAGAGGTACATTCCTCTTTGGAAAGACTGATGATGTCACCATCCTACAAATACAGATGGAGAAGTAAACCCACCCAGTAAAGCAAATAGAGTGCCATGTTAATGCATTTCTCTCTAGCATCATAACCATAATTAGGTAGGGGTTTGAATCCTGCAAATGTTGACTGTGTATTTGTGTGTCACTGTTGGTCAATGCAGTGTGGGGTTTGCTTTTACTATGGTATGACATATTATGATTACAACAGTAAGTGCATTGCACACATCAGGAATCTGCGTGGCAAATATATATTTGTACATGTCCCCTCAATCAGTACATAGGTGTGAAGCCTGCATACTACATAAATACATTTGTTTCCATTGACAGGTTGTGCCACTGCTCTTAAGATTGTAGGTCACATATGTATGTATGTGACAAGGCCGTCCACTGTCGTGATCTGTGGCCAAGGTCATCTGTGCCACACACACCCATGACAGTTACCTAAGAATAATGTGAGTGAGGGTATATGCCTGGGGTATATGTCAGACATGTTCATACATAACAACAACTGCCAATAATGGACAGTCTTTTTAGGTGTACAACTGCCTCGTGGATATGCATTCAGGCCTCTAATGTCTTATGTGATGCACCTTGGGACTCCACAATACCTATGGATATGTGGATACCAAGGGACACATGACATAACATGAGGCCGTATGTAAACATTGATATCCATCATACATGTTGAGGGCTACCACCTGTGTGGTACCGACGGGATAGTATGTATAGTACATGTGGATGTCTATGCCATAGTCGGCTTACTGCTATACAGCATGTATCAGACAACAGGTATCTGTCTGTATTATACCCTTGTATAGGATATGAGTCCCATCCAGGGAATGCATTGTAGGCCAATGCATGCATTTCCAGATATGGATGGACACATCCCTAGTGTGTTTGCATGTACCTAAGGGGGCTATATGCCAAACAGGTATAGTCACAGGAATGGGTGGCGATCATTACCACTGGTCAGTGTGATGTAGCACCGGAAGGATCCAACTGTTACTGAGTTCCCTACGACTGTGTGTCATTTGTCAGGAATTCATCCAATGATTGCTTATAGTCATGCTGTTGAGGTTGTGTATACTACCAGACCACAAATCATTGACAGATATTAATGGTATCACCCACAGCATGGTGTCAACCCATGTCATACACACATATCTACCCATGTTGGTACATAACTGTAGTAGAATGCATACTGTCCATTGAAAGATACTATGAGATGTTAACAATGTGTACAACAGGGTATGCCACATGTCCCATTTATCCACTATGCACGTACATGCAGACAGTGCGCACCAACCATGTTCACAGATGTACACTTGCTAATCTGTACTGCACACATCACACATGTACTGTCCACTGAATAACGCATGCTGGCAAAATATTACACTTCAGCCAAGTGGCACATGGGTGGACAATGCATACTCAGACCTAACAGTGGTGTAAACAATGCTACATTAACAATCAGAGCTTTGATGCATAATGTCTGCTCAGATATACCTGCAAGGATGTCATTACACTTTCCTGTTGACAATTTGCTAATATTGCTACACTGCTATAGTGTCACCCTGTGCATCAGCACCATGTTAGCCTGTTCCTCCATCAATGTTACAGATGACAGGAGGCGACACAGGTATCATCATATGCACAGGGCATTTTGTTGTTTGCCAGAGCCTGACATTGACCCATTCAATTGACATGCCTGCGTGTGTGTATGTATGAGGGACAACAGTACAGCATGGGCCAATGTTGATGTAATGTGTGTGTGTATCTGTACCTATGCCTGGCAGGGGTGCTACAGACAGTATCAGGGACCAACCCTGACTGGGTACTGTCATCAGAGGCAGAGGTATGATGACTGGACCCATGTCCCTACTGGGACTGGCCAGAGCCATGTGCACGTGGTCTACTGGGATGGTCAATGGACAGGCCAGCGGCTGGTACTGCCACTACGGGAGCGGCTGTGAACTGTGGAACTGTCCGCGACCACTGCCAGCTGTTGCTGGCATGCGTTGATGTCGCAACCATCCCGCACGGTCCTGGCTCATGGAAGACATAATGTGTAGGGCATCTAATGTCTCCCACCAACTTCTATCAATTACCTCGGTGTAAGTCCGGATGGCACCGGCAAGGTCACGGATGCTGTCATTGATAGCTGTGTAATGTGCCCTCTGTGCCCTAAATCCCTGCCTGTTGTACCGTTCCATACGTGCCTGAGCCTGCATTACGGCCTGGAACATACTGGACGTCATAAGACCTGTGAGGGCATGCCTGCTAGGGGCAATATGACCAGCGGTGCTCCCCCGAGAACCCCTGGACCTCTGGCTATATGGTTCTGTTCCAGGAATACGGCTATGGCTGCTGTGAGGGGATGCAAGTGCCAAGGGTACCACACTCTCCTGGTCATTGCCAACTGTATGCTGTCCCTCGCCTATGGCCATTGGTGGTGAGGGATGTATTGACAGTATGATTGTGCGCATAGATGGGGTTGAACGCTATGTACTGTCAATTGGCGGATCAACAACAGACCCTGTCAAACCTTCCTGTACCAAAATACATGTCTCATCATCACCACTATTCATGGCAGTGGCTTCAGGTTCCCTGCTGCTTGCAGCCAGCCCTAACTGAGCACCTGTGAGAGGAAGACAGGAAACACACTTTATGGTCTGCACATGAACACATGCACACATGCACACATACACATGCACACATGCACACATGAACACATGCACACATGAACACGTGCAAACATGCACACGTACACATGCACACATGTACACATGAACACATGCACACATGCACACATGAATACGTGCACACATGAACACGTGAAAACATGCACACATACACATGCACACATGCACACATTAACACATGCACACATGCACACATGACCACATGCACACATGAACATGTGCACACATGCACATGTGCACATGCACACATGCACACATGAACACATGCACACATGAGCACGTGCACCCATGAACACGTGCAAACATGCACACATACATATGCACACATGCACACAGGAACACATGCACACATGAACACGTGCACACATGAACACATGCATTCATGCACACATGAACACATGCACACATGCATACATGAACACACGCACACATGCACACATGAACACGTGCACACAGGAACATGTGCACACATGAACACGTGCAAACATGCACATATGCACACATGCACACATGAACACATGCAAACATGAACACATGCACACATGAACACATGAACACTATTACACTCCTCACTACAGCACATACACACACACACACACACACACACACACACACACACACACACACACACACACACACACACACACACACACACACACCAGCAATCTAAAACATACTCTATAGTGGGTGAAGGTGGGTGTCAGTATCGCAAGGTAAACAGCCACCACACATGTGTCAGCATGCAGAATATGTGTTGCACAAGACCATGCAGTGCAAGTGTAGACACCCCTAATTAATGGCAGTATACATGCCTTTGATGCAACTGTGTAGTTCAGTGATTGGCTACACCCTGGAACACAGTGTGTACATGGACACAACATTGCTGTGCAGGTATTATCAGCTCTGCAATGCCCTGTGAACCATCACTCACAAGTATACATGCCATGGCTGCATGTGTTATCTGTGTGACACATAGATATCCATGTCTGAGTACAGTGTCTGTGTTCATAGCAGATAATAGTGGGCACGGGTGTAGCACATGCATGCTATGTACACACACAGGATGAGTGGTGCATGTTGACGTGAAGGAATCCCAATGCTCAACATGGCCAGTGTACAGTGGTTATGGTGAGTGTTGGACATATTGCAGATATGTTGGTGCCAGACATGGCATGGCATGCTACACGACTGCAACATCAAACACCACACATACCCAATGTGTGTCAGGTGACCTATACATCCACTAGCATTCCAGGGCATATATGTGACACTTTGTTTGGATGGCGACTGCTGTGCATATTGTGTATACTGGCATTTGTAAGCACACACACAACATGCTATGCATGTTGTGTATAGGTGCATATGTTTGCACACACACAACATTGAGGTGCAAAGCAATGACTGCTATGAGTAGTACTGTGGTCACTGTAATTGGATGGGGTGTGGTACCCTGTGCCATCATCAACATGCATCTTGTGGTCACTCACAGCTACTAATGTGTGCTAGACCACCGCCTTGCATGCTGCACCTGAACTGCAGTGCCATGGCTACGTTCAGAATTACACAGCCACCTTGTACATGGGTGTGTGAGGTGCGCAATAGGGAGCATTGCCTAACATGTCTGTGTTATATGTTGCAGAGTGTTGCACAGCCCCATGATAGGCCTCCACCCCTGAGGTACATCATGTGTGTGTGCATGACATGTGGGATACTGAAGTGTGACCTTACAGCGGGTGTGTGGTAATGCCAAATGTAGCATGTTTTCATGTACTGCATATGATAAATGTGTTCTGTTGTGTACAGCTGTAGCAACTATGCATATCCAATGTGCAGTACAGTGTTGCCACAATTGTGTCTGCTGCACTGTGCATTGCATGTGATTGAGTCAGCTACTGACTTTACTGAGATGATTGATGTCTCACAGCAAACATGCACAGCATGTATTATGCGAAGGAGTGTTACGTGCACATGGCCTACACCTCTCCTATGACATGCACATTTCATTACCATTATTAAAGTGTTAACACACTCACCAGCATGTATCGTCTGCCCTGATGTCACACCAGAGGGACCTACAGGAATATGACACAGTTTGTCAGTGGCCACAACTTTGGCAT
Source organism: Protopterus annectens (assembly GCF_019279795.1). NCBI lineage: Eukaryota > Metazoa > Chordata > Ceratodontiformes > Protopteridae > Protopterus > Protopterus annectens. The sequence goes on along the minus strand of NC_056728.1, from coordinate 1,475,320,211 downwards.
TGCTACTGTGAGTGTGCTAAACTATAGTGGAACAGCAGTCAACAGTCACAGGTGTACAGATACTATTCCAAATATCAGTGCTGCACATGATAGGCAGCACAACTGCTAAACACACAGTATGCATCTCACATATGCATATGCTATCTATACAGGTAACGGTAGTCTACAGCTAGGGCATATTACCTGCACGCTCCATGTCATCCTGCTGCATGGCTCCAGCCTCCATAATGACACCTGTGTGATGCTGTTGTTGCTGTAGGCCAGGAGCCACCACACTTAGGAGCAGCTCCTCCACTCTAGTGAGGGGGGGATGTATGGCCACCCCATCACCTGTGGCAAGCTGTTGCCTATGGATATCAGATGCATGCAGCCGGACATGTCTAATTAAATCACTGCAGTGATGGCGTACCTGCTCATATGTCCGGTTATGCATGCCTATGTCATTTACCCGGCGAACATGTTCTTGCCACAGTGCAGTACGCTGATGGTGGTGCTGGCTGGCCCTGGAAAAAAGCAGGTTATAGTGCTGCACCAGACTGTTCTGGATTTCTTGCCCCTCCACAGCTGTGTATGATGGATTGCGTTGATGAGCCATATCCCTGGAAGATAATTAAACGATATGTGTGAGCAAGTCATGCTGCACACTTAACATTATGAAGTACAGATATCACTTAACTGCCATATATAGCATCTATCTGTCTATCAGAGGATACACACATTCAATACCACATATCAGTGCTCAGCCCACAACTGGATGACAGTGCCTGCCACACTCCATTTCAAAAACCAGTATACACCAGTAGTCGGCACACTGTTTGGGATACAATGCACGACCTCGCCCCGGGGGTACATATCAAGCTAATGCATGAAGACATATGTCATCCAATGCAGTGAATGCAATGTACATTTACAGTATTACCAGTAAACCACCCTAGTTTTTGATGCCATACCCCTACTTAACATATGTGCACGGTTGTTAATATAGCTGGCATACTGCTGTAGCAGAGTATACATGTTGCTAGGTACACACACATACCCTGTAACACACGTGATTGCGGGCATGGTACAGGCATCATTACACACACATCAGACATACATACATCACACAAATGTATGCCGACACAGATGAGCATTACCTGTGTACCTTATAGTACTGTGTGCCCCTACTTACAGATACCTATGCCTGAGGTATGTAATCTGTGCAGACTACAGGAAACACACAGGACAGTGTTACCAGGGAATGTGAACATACACCATACTATGCTATTTAGGCCTACAGCTTCAGGTAGTACTACAGTTCATATGTGAGCTGGATTCACCAGCAGTACCACTTACTGAGCATACATGTATTGCTTCAGACTACAATGGGACACCACAGTCGTACACAAGGAACTACGTCACAACATATGCCATCCTACTATGTCTGCATCCCAATAACTGACACATCTTTCTCTGGCCTCACACCTAGGACACACACTATCATGACAGACACAACCTCACACTAAGCTAACACACCTTTACAAACCTTGCACAAAGTCACTGACACACTCATTCCACCTCACATAGCAGGTATTGCAATGAGTACATGTGTGTGTGCATTGTGTCATAGGTAGGTAATACACTATTGGCCCTAGGGCATAGAGCAGCCTAGCCATATGCTACCCTGCCCTTTGACACACATGTAATGTAATTTCACTTGCTCCTGTCAACCGGATACACAGAGGTGACTCCCAGGGCATATTACCAATCTCCAAATCAATCATCAGTGGTATGTATGACATCTGCTAATGAGGAGCCTTGTTTGTTAATGCTGGGTGGTTCAGTCCAGAGTATGGCAAATTTGTGGATAGGAACCTGTACCTCCAGCATGTGCTATTTAGTGAGGTGAAAAGGATTAGGGCCCTAGGTCATGTAGCCCGGAGGGATTGTGAGGTGTTGTCATGGTGGTTGGCCGACTGCTATGGGTGTGACATACCTCTGTATGTCCGGCAGTGTGTAACCTCTGGGTGGGTGGTATGCAATGCACGCTAGCTGTGGTTTTGTGAGTCAGTCTGCATAGGGCATGTGTTTGAGGGCAGTATTACTCTTTGTTAGGTATGTCTGTGGCCTTTCCACTTGCTGTAGTTGTCATGTGAGGTACATACCACATGGGGCATTGTGATGAGTAGAGGGGAACACCGACCTATATTTCCCTAGATAACACACCTTTTGTGATGACACGTACCACGTAGACAGATCACAGGACTGCTGTGGCACTGTGATTATCAAAGGGGAGCCTACTGTCCATCTGTGTCCCATGTTCCCTTCTGACACCTTCAGTGTTAGGCAGGCTATCACCTATGTGGTAGTTACTGCGTAAGGTGCTTTGGAATGGGGTATGGCACTGCAGTTTCAACACTGGTGTTCAGTCCATGCCTTGGACAACAGGCACCTGTTGCAGTACATATGACCCCGCGTCTCCCCCCCTCTCTCTCTCTATAAATATATATATATATATATATATATATAGATATATATATATATATATATATATATATATATATATATATACATATATACATACATACATACATACATATCTATCCATATCCATACATATCCATACATATCCATGCATATCTATCTATATCTATATATATCGATATAAATTCGCATATATCCATATATATCTATATATATCTATATAGCTCCAGATATATCGATATATATCTATATTCATCCATATATATATATATATATATATATATATATATATATATATATATATATATGTAGCTGTATATGTATATATGTATATATCTATATATAGATCTATATATCTATAATTCTATATATCTATACTTCTATATATCTATATATGCATATCTATATATATCTATATATCTATATCTATATCTACATATATATATATATACATATATATATATATATATATATATATATATATATATATATATATATATATATATACACATACATCTAAACATCCATTGCTGTACAAATAGTTGCACATATAGGCACATATACTGGCCAGCTTTCATGGTGGGGATGTCAATTATGCAACAGTTGTGAGACATACGGTTATGTAATACTATTGCACAATGTTGTGCAGAATGCATTCTGCTGTCCTCAGGCCATATAGCTGTAGCTGGCCTCACTGCCTGTATCTCAGTCCCACAGCATTTAATCACCACATGACATATACCAGCACTGCTTCCTGTCTGCAATGCCACACACTACCACCTACATACATATGTGCACATAGCAGCCTTCAACAACATACATATGTCCAGCCTTCACTAACAGTTGCAGTATGTCCCTTGCCCTATGCAAATGTGCATGTACATATAGATACGAACTGCTGCCACATATGGATGATTCACAGTATGTAGAGTACCCTTCAGACACATAATTTGGATGTCAGCAAATACATATCTGTAGCATACCTTACCTTTGTATTCACCACCTCCGTCTGTTGTAGGTTTATTTGTTTTTTTTTTTTTTGGTTTTGGTTTCCTCTGTGTGTTGGTCTTTCTTTTCAGTGTCTGTCTCTCACTGCCTGTTTGTATCCGTCTGTCTGTCTGTTTCTGTCCATCTCTTTCACTTGCACTCTCTCTCCCAGTTGGTGCAATGATATTATTGCATATGTGGACAGCAGATACAGGCTGCTTTTCTAGGTATCTGCACATGTGCATGTGATATCCTCGGCACCAGTTGGTGCCCACCATTTAGTAATTGCTTGCAACCTGCTGTGTGGTAATTGCAGTTCTCACTGTGAATGCAGGACACTGCTATAAAATGATAGGTTAGGTAAGCATAGCCCTTTCAGTTTTGCAAGGTGGGGACCATGCTTGTTTGCTGTGGACACGGTTGTCTCAGTCAGAAGGTTGGTATATGTCTCATATCTGCAGCTGGGTTGTAGCCATTGGAATGCATGTTGTACTGACACCTGACTATTGCTTCTTCCAGTTCACTCTTCTCAAAGTGTAGGTTTGCACACACCTCCTAATGCTAACACTGGAGACATGGGAGTATGTACTTTCTTTTCGAATTAGAGAATTAACCGGCATACAACAGTAGTTCTTGCAATTTATACCATGATACCCCCAAAACGTGCACGCTGATTGGCCAGAGTGCCCGTTGTAAATCGAGGTATACTAATGGAAAAAGGTCCGTCGCCGGACTTTTCCATTAGTATAACTTCGTTTTAAAACACTGTCTGCTATGTTAAATGGGTTTAACATGGCGACAGCTTTAAATAAGCAACGGAGATCTCCGTTGCTTATTTTAAAGCTGTCTCGCTATGTTAAACCCATTTAACATAGCAGACAGTGTTTTGTTACGGAGAAAGCAAGATCTCCGTTGCTTTTTAGTTTAAGCTATGTTAAATGAGTTTAACATGCGAGACAGTTTAAAATAAGCAACGGAGATGTCCGTTGCTTATTTTAAAACTGTCTCGCTATGTTAAACTCATTTAACATAACGAACACTAAAAAGCAACGGAGATCTTGCTTTCTCGTTTTGCCCACAGCTCTGATGTACTGCGCAGGCGCCGGTACATCAGAACTGCCGGATGCCAGACATCTGCGGAAGGGCAGTAAACAGGCATCATACTATGCCATTATTTAAGAAAAGTAATAGTTTCTTTTCTTAAATAATGTCATGGTATAATAGCAATAACCCACTTCTGGGTGTGGGTAATGCTAAATTTACCCACGGTTGGCTTTTGGTCCTCGGGCCCTCGGGACCAAACCACGCCAACCGTGGGTAAATTTAGCATTACCCATACCCAGGCATGGGTTATTGCTATAGTATTCCTATGGCTTTCCTATTTTCCCTTTACATTCACTCATTGTAATGCATGTTATATTTCTTTCAGCACCAAGTTATTGTATATCTGCTCTGGCTTAGTGGTTCGTCATGCAGACTGGGGAGTCCAAGCTCTGGGGTTTGAGACTGACAAGGGTATTTTATTTTGCTGCTGAGCAGTACAAGGGCCCTGTCATACAGAGTGAATAAGGCACTTTTAAGCAGTTGTAAGCAGGTTTGCGCAGGTTTGCGTGGGTTTGTGCGACACTTAGCGATGCTAAGCTAAGCTTAGCTTAGTTTATTTTATTTTAGCTTTACTAAGCTATGCTTGGCTTAGCTTATCATATCTTAGCAATGCTAAGCTAAGCGCACACATGCACACACTGGTGCAAACCTGCTTACTACTGTTTACAAGTGCTCACTCCCTCTAACCCCTGCGCTCATTTCTTTGACAGAAAAGTAAATGGGGAGATAGGAATGTGGTGATAAAGGGTGCACAAATAGGGGAAGACTGTAGGGAAACCAGCTCGGGATGTACAGGATGGGTGTGGAGAAGGTCCATAACTGCCCATTTCTTTACCAGCAACAGCTGTGCATATGCAATACATTAGGAGGGATATTTGAAAATTTCCACCCCTGAGAGAGGGGTGAGGACAACTAAGTATGTTGTACTACCAATTATGAATATCAGGCACATGCACTGTTTGTGAACTGCTATATTATCATTAGTACATTACTCACATCTGAACAGTTTGTGGTTTGTTTGTGATGACATTGGCACAGTCTGCTCAGGACAACTGGACATAATTCACTACTGTGTATGCCTACCTACACCCTTGTTTGTGCCTGACTACACGGGTATATAGTTCCTTTGGGTAGGGGTGCAGAACTGCAGAGTGCATTATTTATTATCGTGTGATGTTTATCTTGCTGAACATGCAGAGTTGCTGTTTACCTGTAAGTCTATAAAGGCTAGTAATCTGTCTGAGTAGCTCCCACCTGTGGACATATCCAGATGGTAGTCAGAGGTTAGCCTAGTATTCATTGACTGTGCACCACACCAGTCTTTTCAGCACCTGAACAATGGCATTGTCACAGGTGGTTGCTAGCAGTACATGGCTACATCCTTTGATATTTCTGTGTTATACTCCTACATAAGGGCATGCTTGTGGAATTCATTCTACAGCTATTTGCAGAGTGTGTAACAGCAGACAGGCTGATATGCCTCTGTGTTTCTGACTCTTCCAGGCCTCAGATACTCTCAGGTATATATTTGAACAGCCTCAGGGAAAGGTACATATCAGTGGGATACATCTGTGATATATTTCAGATATTTTGCAGTTGCGATTTTGGGGGATTCTGAGCATATGTATTACTACACCTTTTCTGACATGCAAGCAGTGTCTACTCTCACTTATTAACATTTATCATTAAGTGGGATTCCCCACATTTCTGCCTACTGTTACTACATTTCACAGGGAGTCTGAGGGGCACAGCTAACATCTGTTTTCAAATCAGGGACATCCCTGTAAACCAGTCACAGTTGGGGGGTATGGTCTCTGACCTATTCAAATATGCCAGTGTTTATCCTGCTCTGATACTGTGTGGGGTTTGTAAGGTGCTTCTGTAACATTATTCCCTACTAGCACGGCTGGTTCTCTTTTCACAGTCATGTCATGCAATTCCACAACACTTGCTGGTTAAGGGCCACAGAACATAATTTGTGTTATGCCATTCCTATTCTCCCTTTACATTCACTCATTGTAATGCATGATATATTTCTTTCAGCACCAAGTTGCTGTATATCTGCTGTGGTGTAGTGGTACTTCATGCAGACTGGTGAGCCCAAGGTCTGGGGATCGAGACTGACAGGTGTATTTTATTTTGCTGCTGAGCAATACAAGGGCCCTGTCATACAGAGTGACTAAGGCACTTTTAAGCAGTTGTAAGCGGGTTTGTGTGGTTTTGTGCGATGCTTAGCTACGCTTAGCTAAGCGCACACTCGCTTAATCCTGCTTACTACTGCTTAAGACTGCTTACACCCGCTAACCCCGTGCTAATTTATTTTAAAGAAGAGAAAATGGGGAGATAGGAAAGTGGTGAAAAGGGGGCACATAGAGGGAAAGACAGTAGGGAAACAAGCTCGGGATGTGCAGGAAGGGAGTAGGGAAGGCCCATAGCTGCCCATTTCTTTAACAGCAACAGCTGTGCATATGTTGAAAATTTGGAGTGAGATTTGAAACCTTCCACCCCTGAGAGAGGGGTGAGGACAACATAGTTTGTTGCACTGCCAATTAGAATTATCGGTGTACATGTCCAATGGACATGTGTGCGAAATGGGAAGCTATGTATGGGGCATCATTTTTTTTCGGGTACAGATTGACCTTTTTTTTTTTTTTTTTCAGGTGAAGTATAGGAAGTAGGTATATGTGGGGAGGTAAACAGACAAGACAAACAAGACGCATACAGGGGTGGAATTTGACACATGGGGTGGGTGAACACAATTGACGGGGAAGGTTGTTTGGTAGTCGCAAGCTCATGAGCCCACAGATGGTAACAGTGGAACTAAGATCCCCACCCATGGGCAGTCACCACTGCACCTTCACAGCTCCGAGGGTGGCTGTGCTGGGGGCTGAGTAGGATGGGCAGGCTCACCCAAGAGATGCACCACTCTCGCCTCAAGCTGGCGTAGGGGATCAGCGACTGAACGCTGGATCTCTCTACGCACCACAGCCCGGACCTTTTGAAGGGTGACAGGTGGCCCTTCTCTGCCCATGCTTGCACGGGGGGGGGGCAAACTCCATCCCCTGCAGCGCTTCCACCCAAAGGTGGCACAGGACCAATAGAGGAGGGGAGCCCGGGCTGGGCACCAGAGCTGCTGGTGCCAGGTGCACTCGCCTGCTGAGGAGAGACTGGTGGGTCCGCTGGGGCCGGCCTTCCCATATGTTCTGTGATTAGGTGTGTTTATTTACAACATAAACAACAGCATTCCAGATTAGTTGTAACAGCATGCAGTAATATTCCCATTAACCCAACACACCAAGGTACCAACAGTTGAACAGCAAGCATAACACATGCATATATTGAACAACAGTGGATATTCCAACAGCATGCAAGGATGTTTGGTAGCAACAGGCCACCATGAATGTGGTGTTTGAACAGGGCACATGCATCAACATGAATGCAAATATTTATAAAACAATAGGACATATGTCCCAACAAATATTTAAGATTACACATACCCATTGAGGTGTGGAATTGCATGGTTTATGCACAAACAGCAGGGTGTAGAAAATTCCTCCGTTAACATCTTATAAACACTTTTACTCTACACTACATTCCTAGTGACTGCAGGTGTATATTCCCTACATGTATTATTATACTTGCCACCGTACATTAGGTTGTGTAGTGGGTTTGGCTAGTTCAATATATCTACTTGACCTATATCTGACATACTAACTGTCCAAGATGCAGATGTTACTGCTACATATTTCATGGTTGCATTTATATTTCTTTATCTACATATCTGGATGTTTTCACATGACATTTTCACTTCAATTTGTACAGAACCCTACATTTATTGAAGCACACTCACTTTTCTGGGGAACATATTAGCATGCTACTAGTGTGCAAGATTTACTTATGCATGCCAGCCAGTAACTGACTGTTGAGGACTGTATATATGTTTCACAGCTACTAGCACTTCATTCACCCACTTTATATGGGACTGCACAGTTCTGGGTTGCCAGTACCTTTTCAAACAGTACTGTTTGTATAATGCAATGGTACAACAACATTTCATACTCTGTGACACAGACACACTCTGGGTTTTAGACCTTTATTAATGACATTACACACTTTTCCACAGGCTCACTCCTTTATTTGTTTTAACGGTGTATATGGCAGACATGTTCAAGACATATTATACCTTTATTAATAGGTTAGCACACTCTTTTTTCAGGCTCACTCACTTATTTTATTTGACAGTGCCTGCAGAGATATTATTCCAGACATATGTTACCTTTCTTAATGGATTACTACACTCTTTTTCTGCCTCTCTGATGTTTTTATCTGACAGTACATGCAGATGACTTATTCAGGCAATTTTATGGCTGTATTATTGGACTACAACACTTTCTTTCATGCTGTCTCCCATATTTTATATAACAATACATGCAGAATAATCACTAACCTGCCTGGTGGCGCAGCCTTAGCAGCCTATCAGCATAGGCTTGCTGATTCGTAGCACGGTCACCTGCAGCTATAAAGTAAAGGAAGGGATATTGAGACATACCTATCCGTTATACATACTCCATTATCAATTCTTACATACCACATTCCATGGCTACATACTCAGTTGTGGGACATCACGCATCCCGCGGGCCTCCTCTATCCATTGGTTCAGGTGGTCCTGCTTTCGTCTCCTCAGGTCTGCATGGTGGTGATGGACCTGCTCACCAGTCTAAGGAATGCCTGTGGCACTGGTGAGGTCACGAGCTAACCGGTTCCAAGCCTCTGCCTTGTACTCCGTCCCTTGGAACTAGCCATGCAGGAGTCTTGACTCTTGACGGTGGACAAGGAGCCAAACCATGTATTTGGACTCCTCGATTCCCCAACGTTGCGCTCGGAAGCATGTTCCCTCTCCAATACCAGACATTCTAACTGCAGATGTGAGCTACAATCAGTTATGGTGTGTATTCCCACCTGTGGGGATTAAATATGCCGCATTTTCCGCACTTTTTTGTGACTGGCCATTTTGTAAAATTCATGGCTGACTGCAGACCTGCTTAGTAATGGTTAAACTATCATTCGTAAGTATATGAATGTTAACAGTGGATGTTTTTCTTATCCTGTCATGGCTTAGTGGTTCTGTACTTTGCTTCTGATGCACAGAGTCCTGGGTTCGAAACTTGTCATTCATTTTATTTTCATACTGTCCAGACAGGCTAGGGGGTGTGGCTGCATTTAAGCAACTTTGCTCTACGTTGCTCCTCGGTGCCCTGGTTGGTGCGACATCCACGTCCGCGCAAACACATTGCACTGGGTAAAGCGCCATTAAACTATTGGCAACTCTATTGCACTGGGTAAAGCACTGTTAAACTGAGGGCACCTCTATTGCACTAGGTAAAGTGCTATTAAACTATGGGCGACTCTATTGCACTGAGTGAAGCACTGCTTAACTGCAGGCAATTTTATATCAGGACCCTTTAAAATATTTGTTTTTTTCACTGATACATTGGCCATTTCACTGCTCTTTAGTAATGTTTAAACATATTTGTCAGGTATTATTTCATATACTGATTTAAAACATAAATACGAAGGGGAGTGGTGGGACTCAAACCACAAATTCCTCTTATTTGTGCAAAAGCTGACTGTTGAGGACTGTATATATGTTTCACAGCTACTAGCACTTCATTCACCCACTTTATATGGGACTGCAGGTGTATATTCCCTACATGTATTATTATACTTGCCACCGTACATTAGGTTGTGTAGTGGGTTTGGCTAGTTCAATATATCTACTTGACCTATATTTGACATACTAACTGTCCAAGATGCAGATGTTATTGCTACATATTTCATGGTTGCATTTATATTTCTTTATCTACATATCTGGATGTTTTCACATGACATTTTCACTTCAATTTGTACAGAACCCTACATTTATTGAAGCACACTCACTTTTCTGGGGAACATATTAGCATGCTACTAGTGTGCAAGATTTACTTATGCATGCCAGCCAGTAACTGACTGTTGAGGACTGTATATATGTTTCACAGCTACTAGCACTTCATTCACCCACCATTACACTATTGCTATTTTGTATGATTGGCATAAACATTCTTTCTTATGCTCTTCCATGTCTGAATTGCTAACTGCAGCTAAGCAATGGGCACACCTGCGCACACACATGCAAATACGGGCAGCTATTTTGGGAATTTAAATAAATATATTTTATATTTTGCATTTTAGAACTATTATAGGGGTTTACAGTATCAGGGAGTATCAGGGAGTGTAGTGTTGGGTGCAGGGACATTTGAGCTCTTGTGTGTGTGCTTTTTTTACTTTTGAAACACTTGCAGGGGTGTGGACATTTAGACTGCTCGGCAGTCCGACACGCCCCCTGCTTTCTTACACGGTCCATGTAAGACTTACGGTTGAGTCAGTGTGCCCTCATGAATATTCATGGAACGCTGACGTCATACCGTTCAACTGCAGCCTCCGAGTAAGACTTATTAAGTCTTACACGGAGGATTCATGAATCTGGGGTAATGCCTCTTCCCTTATCGGGCTTCATATTACAGATTGGTTTGTCACCTCTTAATTGTTCAAATAATTCTTTCTCTTGCACAGACAAATTGTAATAGGTTTGTCTGTTGTTCTTGTATTTAACCTCCAGCTGGTAAATGTCATCTATAATAGCCCTCTCCAATAAATTTAAAATGGACTAGGAACATGATTAAATTGTGTGATAGGAAGATCGCTCATGACAGTTGCACACTAAGAGAAGTAATTACAACAAAATTGTGGCAGATGTCAATATTGTATACGGACAACTACTGCATGTACTGTTTCAATTAATTTTCTATTACTGAACTGGAAAGCATTTGTACCTACATAAGCATCATATTACATATGTGCTACCTGCTGCTGCCATACATCCACAGTTAATACAGTATGACAAAGTACACCTCTGCAAGCTTTTTACTATCATGTTAGAAATAAAAACTGTCTACCAAATTGAGCACTGTGAAACACATCATCATAATACCCAGATCTCAGCATGCAACATACCTCACAGACAGATACAACAGTACCAGCAGATAGTAAGGGATTTTTGGCAAGTCCCAGAACACCCAACAGGTGTACACTGAGCTATGACAATGATAATATCCGCTACAGATCAGATATTACCTCAATTTTGCCACAGACAGCAGACCCATGCTGCTAGGAACAAACATGTAGACATTTTTGCCACAAAACAACAAATCTCAATAAATGTGCCCCACAACTGATTGCTTCTGGTACTTTGTACTACCAGTCATGCAACAGAAAATGCAATATATATATTATTTTAATGGACATACCTGTAAAGAAGCACAGCAATTACAAGATGAACATCACCCACCCACCCAAAAAACATAAGACAGTATCATAATAATGATGCTGTGACACTTGGTGTCCATTTTATAGAATGCTACCCATCAAGTTCTGTTGACTAGGCCATTCTTACCTGTTACCACTAATTTTGAACAAAATTATAAAAGGCATACAGCACGGGATTCAAACATGTAATGTACATGAAGATCATTTTGACCTGTGCACTAATCGATGAAGCCATACAATAATTCATATCTCACTTATTACAGGAAAAAAACTGGAAAGGATAGAGCTTTGTGTTTGAATGCATATGGCTTCTATCAAAGGGTGTACAAAAGTTGGCCTTTCTCTGTATCTCCACTTGTAAATGTTTCTGCTGATTGAATTTGTAAACATAGCATTCTCTTTATCTACACTCAGCCAGACTTGAACACCTGATTACCTGAGTGCATATTTCATGCAACTGGATATCGACCACTGATACCACAGAACAAATCATCTCTGAGAAGTCTTGTTAAAAGTGTGAGACTGCACACATTTGAAGGGATGACCTCATCACTGTGTTTCAAGGAAGATGCTGGGACTAAGAGGGAGTGAAATAGCTAAGGGAACCCTCTCCCATGTAAATGTTTTCACTGAGTGGGTATATACACATCATCTCTGTTAAGAAGCCAATCCTACCTGTCACTATAGTCAGACAAACTCTCATGAGTTAAACATCGGTGGATTCAAGCACCAGCCTATCTAAGTCCACCATCTGGAGAATTGAGTATTAGATATTTACACCACAGAACAAGTTTTATTACATGTGTCAGACAGCACATAGCCATATGTAATATGGCATACATTTGGACAAGGTGCAATATGGTCTGATAGACACACAGAATATCAATCTTTTCTTCACATTTCATAACATAAAAGAGCTACGACTCATACATTACATAAGTTACATTAATTGTATTGTGAATGATATATATATTTGTATCACATTACGGAGTACTGAGTAGTTATGTAATGAGTTATAGTCACAGATGCCAACTAGTGAAGTAAACCCTTGGGTACCAGGCTGCTTATCTCAAGATAATTGTATGAAAGTCTTTTATTTTTATGAATCAGTGACACACCTTTGTTAAGTGTTTAGAGTGCACAATGTAACTACAAGTCATACATACAAAACATACATACTGCATTCGATAATCCTACTCTGCAAGTATGTTTGCTATTTTACCAGTTCATTAGAGAACACTTGGAATACTAATATATGTCAGTGTCAAATTATTTACAACAGGAGGTAAATAGATTGTATTGCCATGAATTACACATATTGTAATTACAATTAGCCAGTAAACTGTGCACAAGTAAAGTAAACCACTGAAATGAATTTCAATCCACCACAATCACTTAGTGAGTTGCACTGTTGGCAATGGCATTTACATGGCTGATGGCAAAGTATTTGTGCATACATAAATATGTTTTTAATTTTTTAACTTAGAACTGAAAGTTGCAATGGTCATTGCTGCTTGATGCCAAGAATCTCAGAAATGAGGAATACAGCCGTATAGTCATTTCTGTTTCGGAGGCATTTCTACCTATGTGCATGTAATGTCAATCTTTTGTTTAACACACAAACACAGGAACCAGTACTGGCAGAGCAAAACAGTCCACATGCGCAGTTCCCAAAAACTTCTGGCCACAAAAAGAAACAGTTGTCACTTCGGCAAAAATGAATACAAACTCCAAATACATAAAACTTTCTATTTATTGGTCCATGTACAAACTCGGCAAGCGCTTTCACCCTACTGGGCTTCTTCAAGCCAAAAACAGAAGCAAATTCAAAGTATCCAATAAATAATCTCGTAACAGTGACATCACTTCCTAGGAATTAATTAATCACTCATATAAAATTCAGCGCTCAAAAACATAATTAAAATAATAAAAAACAATATATATTTTTCAACTGATGGCATATAACAATAAATATGCATACCATCGCTAGATATTTCAATAATAAAGCTTGCAATTTCATTTCAAAATTAATTTGTAATGCACTAAATACAAATATATAAATATATAATAATTATACATATAAAAATATAAAATAAATAAAATAAATTAACTAAATATATAATAGAACTGACCTCAGGTACCCTCTACACTAAACCTTCAACCTTCTTCCCTTCAACATGGGTTTTAAGGGCACCCTCTCATTCAACCCAGGGGGCCGATCTGCTCTCAACCTGATAATCCATTTAGTTTCAATTTGTTCGGTGTGATTCATCACATCGCCTCTCCTAATAGTAGGTCTATTCATCTGTACAACTAAAAAATTAAAGATGTGTTCGGCTGATGTTTCTATCACGTCTAGATAGAGCATTTTTGTCAGATTTAATTTGAATATTGTATTGGTGTTCCCTGATCCTGTCTTTTAATCTCCTGTCGATCTTGCCCACATAAAAAGCTGGGCAAGACCTGCAGATAGCAAGGTAAACAATATGTTTAGTTTCACAACTAGCCTTAGGATGGAAATAAAAACAGTGTTCTGTCACAGGATGAATAAACATAGCTGTATTATTTATCAACGGACAATAACTGCACCTATGGCAAGGCTGAGTAGTGCCAACAATAGAATCCGGCACATAGTAACTATCAACTCTATCTTAGCTGCACAAGATCTTATATAAATTAAGATGATTTGTATACGTATACCTTGGCATATGGCCCACTATATCATGAATATTAGGATCAACTGTTAATAAGTCCCAATGTTTAGAATAGATGCCTTTGATGGCTCTGACATCTTGAGTATAATAAATCAAAACTCTGGTTTCCCAGTTAGAATTTACTGACCCACCTATTGTATCAGTCCCTCCATGGATGGTATCACTTCTAGCCATAAAATATGGTGAGGCCCTATCCTTTCTAAGGACATCAACACCCAAGAAGCCCTTCTCTATTTTTTGTAAACTATAAGATCTATCATATAATTGAAAGCTGTGTTTCTAGAGAGGAGAACCCGCTACTTGTATATGATGTGGTGTCTAACTTGATGGAAGAGTTGAATGCCGAAGCAAGTTGTAGTGGCTTGTCTACACTGATGAATCAGCTTGAAATTGACTTTATTAAGTTAAAGAGAATGCAACTCCAATGCCAGAACTTTGAAGTTTGCATTGTACACAGGATTATACCAAGGGGACTGTGAGTTTTAAAGATGCCAACTACAGGTATATTGTATCCAGAACTTTTATATAAATGACAACAAATTAACATTGATACTAGTCTCCAGTATATGATGTTATTAAATGAATATTTCCCCCTGAGGAAGAAGCCTTACGAGGTTGAATTAAAGAACAACAATGTTTTAGTACTGAAACTTATCCAGCAGTGGTGGTTGATAAAAGTATTGAGAGATTGTTGGACAATGTGTATTTGTTTGAAAAAAAGTTGGAGCAGAAACAGAATAAGATTTGAAGAGACACCACTGATTTTAAAAACGGCCAAGTCTTTACTTGGCCCAGGACTATATTTGAGAGGAATGGACAGGGGAGGGTAGCTCCCAATACCTTTAAACCTAGGAATGATTTACAAGCTGTATGTAATGAAGGGAAAAGTCAACCTACTAAGCCTGTTAGGAGGGATGATCAATCAGTTAGCGATGCTACAAATATTGATGTTACAACAGCTATTGTGCATCATGAAGATGCAATTAATGACATATTGTGGTCACCTATTGTAAGTCCTGATGTAGTGAGTGATAATGGAAGTTCCCACATCCCACATATTAAAGGAATTATAAGCTCTGAACAGCATTTAGATGCCATTGACAGTTTGGTCAAGGGTGATACATCAGTTAGAAGGAAGGTTAAGAGTAATTTGAATTCAGGGCTTGTTGGATCAGATGGTCCCACCCCTTTCCCCATCTCCACCTTTCAGAGAGGAGGGAGAGACAGATCCATGAGCAGGGGGAGACAGAAGAGGAGAATGACAGACGAGAAGCATGTGGGACCGACACTCAAGAAAATGTGAGACAAGACCATCAATCGTTAGTATGGAATATTTCCAATAGACAGCTAACCCAGGATGAAATTGATGTTTTAGAAAAGGGACTTACATTTATATCCTCTGTTAAGAGTGATGTAACTGACTCAGTGATGGATGTCAAATTATTTGCTCGCAATGTACAACTGAGGTTGGATTTTGGTGATGGTACATCTACCAGGTCCAGACAGAATTTTAGCAGGCCTAGTACATATGTTCCTAATTTGCACCTTCTGATAGATGCCTTCTCCAAATTAGTAGAGGAGGATCTACATAAGCTTGATATTAGTAGCAGAAACAGAAAATGGCATGGCAACTTATTACCAAGACAGAGAGTAGCATTGAACACAGTCAGGAATGATTGAAATGTTATAATTAGACCAGCAGATAAGGGAGGTCCAGTTGTTATTATGGATAGGTGTGACTATGTAACAAGTATGGAGAATATGCTTGGGGATACTCAGTTCTACTGTTGTATTACTTCCCAACAGGTTGAAAGAATAATTAATAGAGTATCAGGTGTGTTATTAAGTCTTCAAAGTAGAGGCCTGATTACTGACCAATTGTTTAATTTCTGTTCTGTAATGAATACTTTAATATGTAGTATACAAGGGTTGCTGAAAGTACATAAAAACCAACTTGTCCACCTTTGAGGCCTATTGTTGCTGGGAGAGGTTGGATAACCGAACCCGTTTCCTTGTATTTGGAATCTAAGCTTAGGCCAGTAGTTAATACATACACTCATATTTTAAGAGATACTAAAGAATTCTTCTTGATGTTATATAATAGAATGTTGACATTGTCCCCTGATCTACCATATTTGTTAGTTACCTTGAACGTTCAGTCGTTATTTACCATCATTCCAAATGATGATGGTATAGAATGTGTCAGGAGGTGCATGCAGAACAATCAGAGCTCTCTTGAAACTTCAATCAATACTCTGTGTGAGTTGTTACATCTCGTATTAAGTAATAATATCTTTACGTTTAACAATAGAATTTATAATCAAAAGGATGGCGTAGCTATGGTCACTTCATGTGCCAATAGCTACGCCAACCTGGTCATGGCTGACTGGGAGAAATGTAGCCTTTTTGAAATGGAATATTTTAAGAGGTCAGTTGTGTTCTATGTACATTTTGTAGATGACCTCTTTTTAATTTGGACTGCTAGTGAAGATGATCTTTCCAATTTTTTAGAACAGATCAATTCTTTAACTTCATATTTGAAATTTACTATGACAGCATCAAAGATTATGGTTCCTTATCTAGATGTGTTTGTTGAAAGACTTCCCAATGGGTTGTTGAATACCGGGGTATATAGGAAGTCCTGTTATAGGAATTCTCTCTTACACAGGACTAGTATGCACCCCAGATTCGTATTCAACAATATAGTGAGAGGACAGGCCATGAGAGTTTCACATCTTAATTCTACAGACATGGGTTTCCATAATGAATTATCCAACCTACAGCAACAATTATATGATAGATCTTATAGTTTACAAGAAATAGAGAAGGGCTTCTTGGGTGTTGACATCCTTAGAAAGGACAGGGCCTCACTATATTTTATGGCTAGAAGTGATACCATCCATGGAGAGACTGATACGATAGGTGGGTCAGTAAATTCTAACTGGTAAACCAGAGTTTCAATTTATTATACTCAGGATGTCAGAGCCATCAAAGACATCTATTCTAAACATTGGGACTTATTAACAGTTGACCCTAATATTCATGATATAGTGGGCCATATGCCAAGGTATACGTATAAAAATCATCTTAATTTATATAGGATCTTGTGCAGCTCACTCAGCCTTGCCATAGGTGCAGTTATTGCCCGTTGATAAATAATACAGCTATGTTTATTCATCCTGTCACACAATGCTGTTTTTATTTCCATCCTAAGGCTAGTTGTGAAACTAAACATATTGTTTACCTTGCTACCTGCAGGTCTTGCCCAGCTTTTTATGTGGGCAAGACCGACAGGAGATTAAAAGACAGGATCAAGGAAGACCAATATAATATTCAAATTAAATCTGACAAAAATGCTCTATCAAGACATGTGATAAAAACATCAGCTGAACACATCTTTAATTTTTTAGTTGTACAGATGAATAGACCTACTATTAGGAGAGGCAATGTGATGAATACACCAAACAAATTGAAACTAAATAGATTATCAGGTTGAGAGCAAATCGGCCCCCTGGGTTGAACGAGAGGGTGCCCTTAAAACCCATGTTGAAGGGAAGAAGGTTGAAGGTTTAGTGTAGAGGGTACCTGAGGTCTTTTCTATTATATATTTAGTTAATTTATTTTTATATTTTTATATGCATAATTATTATATATTTATATATTTGTATTTAGGGCATTACAAATGAATTTTGAAATGAAATTGCAAGCTTTATAAGTGAAATATCTAGCGATGGTATGCATATTTATTGTTATATGTCACCGGTTGAAAAATTCATATTGTTTTTGATTATTTTAATTATGTTGTTGAGTGCTGAATTTTATATGAGTGATTAATTAATTCCTAGGAAGTGATGCCACTGTTACGAGATTATTTATTGGATACTTTGAATTTGCTTCTGTTTTTGGCTTGAAGAAGCCCAGTAGGGTGAAAGCGCTTGCCGAGTTTGACATGGACCAATAAATAGAAAGTTTTATGTATTTGGAGTTTGCATTCATTTATGGCGAAGTGACAACTGTTTCTTTTTGTGGCCAGAAGTTTTTGGGAAATGTGCATGTGGACTGTATTGCTCTGCTGTTACTGGTTCCCGTGTTTGTGTGCTAGTTTGATTTTATTTATTCGTTCATGCAGGAACACTCACCCTTGTGCGGTGGTTGTTGATTTTCAATCTTTTGTTTGCCATCATTGAAACTTCTGCTATGCTGTTTACAGTAAAGTATTCAAATAGTAAACAAGCAGTGATTGGATAATGACAGACTAATTGATGAATCAACAGGATAGTGATGAGGAAGTATCATATGTAGACAATACTTCACCAGGGAGGATGTCATATGAAAGAAGATGTTAAATAATATTGTACATAATACATTATTCGAACCCCTATCATTGTTAACCAAGATTAATTTTAGCTTGCAAAAATCACAAAAAATGAAGGGAGAATGTGAAAAGTGTGAAGCAAGGGATTATGGGTGTGCATCAGATTTCCTAACAGTAATGAGAATTAAACTTTGCATATGTTGTAAATTAAATCCTGTAGCTGGAGATACATATAGTAATAACTGTATCTTCACAGTGATATCAGTATTGCTTTCTGTCATGCAGCAGTGATCAGAATATCAGCACAAAGGGTGCCAACTGAATGCAGCTTAAAGCACATTTGTCAGTTTTTGCCATAGGAAGTGAAGTGTCATTTACTGTCACTTCACAGTGGTGAGTGATGCCAAACATCCCACAAATACTGAGGACGGAAATGGATATTTTGTTTTATGGGCCATTTCTGAATATGTGTCTGATCAATGAGTGTATTTTTTGAACAACTTAAAGGTGAAAAACTAATTTAATATAACAGTGGTGAAAATGGGGAGTAAACAGAGGATAGGACACGGGGGAGTTATTAAGGATTGTGCAGAATGGTGGTGGTAGCAATCCACTTCTTCAAAGTTAGCACTATATTAGTGCACAGAATTTGACATAGAATGAAAAGCAATAGATCTCTAGAGTCATTCATGCTTAGTGAAAGTGCTCCTTGCCAACTATAATGTAAAGAATAAGAAAGTATTTCACCTTGCCAACGTAAGGTAAAAAATAAGGAAGTTTGTCATAACTGTTCATATTGTGTAACATCCTGTTGTTTTCATTCACATCAGCATGCATTTATGTTATAAAAAGTCTTCAGGAAGGAGCAACCCATTGTTTACAAGAGGTGATCCTCTACACAACATGTATCAGTACAATGCACACATGAGATCATGTAGAATGTATTCCACTGAACCTATGGTCATATATATTTTAAAGCAGTGTTGCCACTGTCTTCATATTTTTCTAATTCATTGTGTTGCTAATTTTGACCTTTCACACTGTTGCGCATATACTGTTTTTCACAGCATGTGCATAGTGATGTGTTTTCAGTATAATCAGTGATACAAGTACTGCAGGTGACACAGATCAGACTTCTCTTGTTTAGAAGCCTTTATGCACAATTGTGTGTTATCATTTAAATTTTAAATTGCATGTGTAGTTTAGCTTAAAGTACAAAAAGCACACACACACACACACACACACACACACACACACACACACACACACACACACACACACGCAAACAAGCATGTGCACGCACATATTATGACCCAGTAAGGTAAACTACCCTAATATGGTTTTAAACCCTCACTGTCTGTGCTTTTATTCAGAAAATACTTCATTAACACACTTAGCCATTGAAAAAGTTACATAACAGGTATATTTTCTGCATTAAGTACTTTCCAAACTGCTGCATAAAGCACACTGTCACCAGTCTCATTTGCTTAACTAATGGCTAAGACTTTGCACACGCCAAATTAAATTTTAAGTTTTTCCATAAGAAGAGAGCTATCATTCAGTAAAAGGCATCTCTGACAGCATGAGATTTGCGGTGCCTACTGTTGCTCTAAAAATGAATCCAGACTTATTTCTTAATCATTGTGATAATTTCTCAAGTTTGACACCTAGTGCAAGTAAAATGTTGACAGAAAGGATCCCTGCTTTTATAGAGACATCATCTTCTCTAGATTTCATCCCTTCACATATATCATTACCATGAAACATTTACAATAAAGTTAGAGAAAGTTAGTCATGTGCTCAGCATTGTACATTTGATATTTACATTTAGAAAGCACTGTACCCAAGTTATCACAGTTATCATTTGTCCTGTCACTGTGCAATTTTTTGTGAATGTGATCATTGCATAATTGAGGATAGTAAACCATGTGAGGTTATGAATAAATGTCTACAAGAAAAGAGTGTCTGATTTCTGTTTGTATGCATTGCTTCTTTGTAATGCATTTGTTCCATGAAATGTACTGCATTTTTCATAAGTTCAATGTGTTTTTCTGCATTTCTACATTGTATATATGCTATGAGGTGCAGACAAGTTGTCATCAATGGAACATAAGCTTCTTACAAAATGTTAATGAAACTGGGTATCCAGATTCTCTCCTAAGTTAGTAAATGCAACCAGAACCTTCTCAGTAAGGTTTTTCTGTCATGCTCTCTGAAAGTGTACTTCTCATTAGCAGGAGTGCTAAACAAGTAATTGAATGTGCAGAACTTCTGAGTCACACATGCACGATATTACCTAGACAAAGGTTTTACTTTTCATTCTTGTACTGCTAAGATGTGTGAACATCATCATGTAAGTGCTAACACCACATTTTCCTGCCCGGCATGTTAAGCAGATGCAGTGATTCAGGAATGATAATGAGCTTAAAACTATTTAATATTATAGAACGACCCTCCGTTAATATTCAAAAATGTGCATGCTGATTGGTGCACATTGTAAATCAGAGTTATAGCAATGAAAAAGGGTCCAGTTGCCCAGACTTTTTCCATTACTATAACTCTTTTTTTACAGCAAAGGAGAACGCAAGATCTCCGTTGCTTCACACTGTTTAACATAGTGAGACAGCTTTAAAAAAATGGAGATTCTCCATTGCTTTTTTTAAAGCTGTCTCGCTATGTTAAACTCCTTTAACATAGCAATACAGTTTGTAAAAAGCAACGGAGATCTTGCTTTCTCCGTTGCTTTTTTTTCAAAACTATCTCGCTATGTTAAATGGGTTTAACATAGCGAGACAGCTTTAAAAAAAGCAACTGAGATTCTCCGTTGCTTTTTTTAAAGCTGTCTCGCTATGTTAAACCCATTTAACATAGTGAAACAGTTTGTAAAAAGCAATGGAGATCTTGCTTTCTCTGTTGCTTTTACCCACAGCTCTGATGTACTGCGTAGGCATACGCATACGCAGTACATCAGAACTGCCGCAGAACACCAGACAGCTGTGGAAGGGCAGCAAGGAGGCATTATACAATGCCATTATTTAAGAAAAGTAATTATTTTTTTTCTTAAATAATATCATTGTATAATAGCAATGACCCATGCCTGGGTGTGGGCAATGCTGGATTTACCCACGGTTGGCTTTGTTTGGCTTATGACCAAACCATACCAACCGTGGGTAAATCCAGCATTACCCACACCCAAGCATGGGTTATTGCTATATTATTCAATGTGACCAGAGGGGCTATTCTATTTATTTATTTTATTTTACATTTGAATTGTAAATTTGAATTATTTTACATAATATAAGCATAACCAGGAGCTATGGAACTTCCATCATGCTAGGGAAGACTGTTTGGTTTCCCAAGTGCAGCCAAATAAAACTGCTGCTGACTATACAACAGACAGAGCTCTAATACTTTTTGCAGAACTGTATGAAATATTTCAAGGTATGTAATGCTTTTTACAAGTATTGCTGACAAATTTACAATTTGAATAATTTTATTTGCAATGACTGATGTCTAGTTTTTAAAGTTGTTTTTGTAATGAAAACGCAAAGTGTTATTGCAGTTATCCTTTACTTTTTTTCATGGCATTTTGGCAACATTCTAAGGATATTCAGACATGTTTGAGTTGTGGCAGTTTGTGTGGGTTATTGTTATATTAAGAAACTTGTCTCTGCTAATGCTGTTCTATCTGCCAAGTAAGTGTATATTTGACTATTTGTCTATGTATATGACACTAATTTGTTTAGTTTGTAGTCATGCATTTTATCCATATATATTTTTTTTTATTGGGGGGAGTCTTACTGGAAAATACCAGGTCATTTGTTGATATAATTCAGAACGGTTTTGTATGTTTCAAATTATGATGCCTGCATAAAGCATAGTTTCTCTCCAATATTAGATCATCTTGTAACACCTACCTTGTGATGTGTTGGTTGTGTTTTTTTTCTATTACAACAGAGATATAGCACCAATATCCTAAAAAAGAGGGTCAGTTACACAGATAACGCCATTCTTGAATTATGAGAATGAGGTCATGGTCCTGACCCTCTGTCTCCATAGGTTCATAGGTTCATACTAGGCTATCTGCCTTAGGGCATTTATAAGCCTAGCCAGAGTGTGTTTGGCTTTTGCCACCCATTTTAAATTAATTTTGCTATGCCCTTTTTCAAGGTTAGTATACTGTGCCTCTGTCTAACAGTGACACAGAAGTGATACCGGGGTAAACCTATGATCACCCATCCACTCATCAAGATTCCTCTTGAAGAGAGTCAATGAGGGACTCTGCCTAACCTGGACTGGGACTTTATTTGATAGTGAAGGGAGCCTCTGGGTTATGAATCTGTCCCTCCAGCATGTCCTATTTATTTTAGTGCTGAGGTTCAAGTCTCTCGAGCACGTAGCTCGATGGGATTTGGATTTTCTGAGGTGCAGCATGTCCATTAATTCCAGGTTGGACATGGCTTTATAAGTCAGGCACAGATCGTCTCTGAGCAGGCGGTCTGCCACTGAGTAGAGCTGGAGTTTCTTTAACCGGGCAGCATATGGCATCTGTTTGAGCCATTTGATCCTCTCGGTGAGGTACTTTTGGGGTCTTTCCAGTTGCTGCAGGTGTCTGGTAAGGTACATCCCAAAAGAGGCATTGTACTCAATTATGGGCCTGATGAGGGATGAGTAAAGAGGCACGATGACCTCCCCTGATCTAGATGTGAATCCCTTCATGATTAGGTGGGCTATATAAAATGTTTTTCTAACCACTTTGGCCACGTGGTTGTCAAATGAGAGATTGCTATCAATTTGGGTCCTCAGGTCCCTAATTACTTCTTCTGTACTTAATGGATTACCACCTATTTGGTAATTTGTGGGCACTTTGTTTTTGCCAAAGGGGATGACTGTACACTTTTTGGCGTTTAGCTTGAGGCCATGGCTCTGGCACCAGTTGTCTGTTTCTATGAGGCCCTTTTGGAGGATGCTTGTGTCGGCCGGAGAGTCGATTATGGTGCCCAGTTTGCAGTCATCTGCAAACTTGGTCAGCCACTGTCCTTCCGTGTTGGCCTGCACCTCCGAGAAATATATACCGAACAAGAGAGGTCCCAGGACTGAGCCTTGTGGGACGCCACTTGTCACTGGTTTGGAGTCTGACATGGCTCCAGCAATTCTAACCATGTGGGTTCTGTCCTTGAGCCACTTTGCAACCCATCTAGTGACATAGGGGTTTATATATAAGCTGGTGAGCTTATCTATAATGCCCGAGTGGGGTATTGTATCGAAGGCTTTTGCGAGGTCCAGGTTGGCTGTGTGGACCACCTTCCCCTCGTCAATGGCCTTGGTGACGGTTTTAAAGAAATTGACCAGGTTTAAGAGGCAGGATCTGCCCTTAACAAAGCCGAACTGGGTAGGATCCCGTGTCTGTAGGTCCCCAATATCTTTATTTATGAGGGCCATGATGATCCTTTCCATAGCTTTGCAGACCAAGCTAGTCAGGCTTATGGAGCGATAGTTTCCAGGATCCGTTGAGGCACCACCTTTGTGGAGAGGGACCACTGTTGCTGTATGCCACTCTTTAGGTACATATCCTGTAGCAAGGCTGAGATTGAACAGTAGTTTTATGTTTGGGTTTAGCTCTTCTTGGAGTCCATGTAGGACACAGCCTGGGACACCGTATGGTCCCATTGATGCTGTGTTTTTTGCTTTGAAGAGGGTGGCTCTTACCTAAGCATCTGAGATGTCAGGGGGGCAGCACTCTGCTGGGATACATATTTGCCCTTTTGGTGGGGAGGGGGGGGGAGTTTGTGCTGAACCTGTCAGCTAGGATGTTGACAATGTCTGTGGGTTCGGTGTATTTTTTGTCATTTTGGACTAATTCTGAGCATATCTGGGAATTCCCACCCATGTTCCTAATATAACTAAAGAAAGCCTTGTAATTATCCTTAGTGTCCTGTGCAATTTTTCTCTCGAAGCTGGCCTTAGACGATTTTATGAGTGCCCGTAGTTTTTTGCTAATACTGATCAGAGATGCCTTCCCTTTTTGGGATTTTGCTCTATCATGTAGTAGCTTCCTCCTTCTATTGTATAATTTGTTTATGGCTAGGGTCCACCAGACAGGACGTCTGCCTTTGGTGGATTGGGTCTTGGTTTTATTTGGGATTGCATGATCCATGCATTCCTGAAGGTGTTCATAGAATGCGTTTATAAAGGATTCTGCAGTCTGGGCTGTATTTTTCACAGGCCTGGGCGCTTTGAAGGATTCCACCTCGGTTTTGAGGAGTGTGAAATTTGCGTTAGAGAAGTTTTTCACTGTGGTTTTCTGGGCAGGGGGTGAGGTCGGGATGTGAATGTTTCCATAGGACATGGCTCCTAGATCATCTTAGATGACAAGCCCTTCTGTGACCATATCTAACAGCAGATGGTCAGTGATGTGAATGCTGTGGTTGGCCAGGGCTGTGACTGCAATAATGTCAAACATAGGACCAATGATATGATTAAAAAGGCTACTAGCAGAGACATGGCAGTGACATGGGAGGAAAATGCTGTGCTACCCAGAATGGGTTTTCTGCCAAACCAGCACTCACTGAGACAAAGGAATTCCTGTCAGCTGTAATGGATCGAGGAAACTTAGACAAGTTCTGTTATGAATGTTGGGGCGGGGGGGGGGGGGCTGAGGATTTCAACTGTGATGCTGCAAGAATACCATTCAACTATTTTAAAATTATTTAATGCTTAAGGTATTTTTATTTATTTAACATTTGTTGACCAGGAAAGTCCTAATAGGACAGAGTGTACTTTCACAGAGGCCCAGGGAGAAATACTCCAGAAGCATTTTTTTGGAATTGATGGTATCTATTAAGTTGTCTTAAGTCATATGCTCATAATACCTCTATCAAATGAAATTTGTGTGTTCCAGGGACATCTGCCATCAAGGTTCAATAACAACCTGCCGATGGTAATTATTTGTAGTTAGTTTGACATATTTATTACTCTAAAAGTTATTTGAATTTGCATATGTTGTTGCTTTACTCAGATGTAGGTAGTACATTGTAATTATCTTTGTATTTCTTCTACTTTTTATTTTCTCTGTACATTCACAGGTGAGTCTGGCACCAACACTGAGAACCTCTGTATGCCAGATGTTAGAGGATCAGCGGCCTCTACTGAAGGTGGTGGTGATGAGCAGGCGCAGTCTGGAGTTGCAGAGGGTATGTCTAAGACAGGAGGTGTATCTCACAC
The DNA here is from genome assembly GCF_019279795.1 of Protopterus annectens. Taxonomy (NCBI): domain Eukaryota; kingdom Metazoa; phylum Chordata; order Ceratodontiformes; family Protopteridae; genus Protopterus; species Protopterus annectens. The sequence goes on along the minus strand of NC_056728.1, from coordinate 1,475,294,042 downwards.
TTCCCCTTCCCTTCACGACAGTCTGAGTCATAATACCTAGGCATACTCATGACACAGAGCTATATGAGAGTGGAAAGGTTAACGGGGATATGGTTGATCAAGGCAGTGTTCTTAACAGAGTTTCAGATCTGGCAGAATCTCCTACTAGCCTTCACAATGGCAGAGTATCAAACAGTGGTGACAGCAGAGGTGATCAGAGAAGGTGTGCTTACCACCCTCCACTTGAAGATAGTGTGTCAGTAACTGCCACACAGTGTATGTCCAGGACTGTCATGGAGGAACAGCAAGTTACACCAAGGCCCTGGAAGAGATCGACAGACTACTGAATGTCCTGCATTCTGATGTATAAAACAGCGTGAACCATGTGTGTGAATCCTTGGCTAGGCTGAATGATATAGTGGACCATACAATGTCTTTTAGTGAACAATTGCTAGTAGAGGGGCAGCATTCATCAGGCCAAACAGCCTGTACATTATCAGATGTTAGCTGATGTTGACATGGATGTGTCAGATCTTGTTCCTACAGTGGTACTACTTCAAGTAATCTGTCAGAGGAGGATGTGTCCATCTCAGTAGTAGGAATAGTGACATTAGGAGTAGTAGTAGTGGTATCAGTGCAGTATTATTACTTACGTAGTACTGCTTATTTACTGTATCACCTCGTACAGATTATGCTAGGGTTGCCCTGATCACTGACGGAGTGTCTATCTAGGGCTGTTTATGGTTAATGCACAGTAATAAACACACCATGCATGTTTTGTGAAATATTTTGTTTCTTTGTACTGTTGGATTGCAGCTTGTCATTTTTATCACAACTAATTCTTTCTTCATTTGTAGTCATGAGGTTCTATAGATATGCTTCTCCATCTACCTGAGCAGATGATACTGACATTGTCCAAATCCTGTAGGTTTGTTTGTTATGAGGTTGCTTATGCTTGATGTTCAGAGTGGAAACAGAATACATATTCAAGTGAAATATTTTGTTCCATTTAAATGCATCATAGTTGTTTTGGTCTGTATTTGCTGCATATATCAGTCATAGATAATATTTACAAAATTCCTGTATAGAAGACCATTGTTAGAATTTACTGATGTACAAGTACAGTACATAAACATATAAGCACTATTTGCCCATTACAGGTTCATTATTCACCTTTGTTACTGATGCTGAGAACATTGCAACCTGAGCTGCCTATGTCTGGTGCTCACAGTAGCCAGCCATTGCATGAGCATGTTAAGGCTGGTATGCTTGCATGCATCAGGGTTACTGTTTGTATGTGCTTAGCTCATTTTTTCAATTTATTAAATGATTAGTGCAGGTGCTAGTTACTGTCTCTTAGCCAATGTCATGGCATACTGTGCACTATTTCATCTGCTAAGGTCATCTTCAGCTGGAAGTTCCTCATCTCTCCCTCATCTCTGTATGCTAGCCTTACCTGTGGTGCTGGCAACTACAGTCCCTGTCCTGGAGCACTTTGCTGCATCTGTTTCCTGAGCATAATGTTATGTAAGATGGCACAGACAGTCTTTTGGCAGAGGTGGGGATCATATTGCAGAGCACCTCCAGATGTATATAGACAGTGGAACCATGATTTAGGCAGCTCAAATACATAGTCTATGACATTTCATGTCTGTGTGTTTATACATGGTATGCACACATATGGGCAATTGGAGGCTTGCAAATTTCACTGTCATATGTTTGGGATGTGGAGGCACCCTCTAAAAACCCACACAGCCACAGGAAGGATATTCAGAGATTAAGGTTCTGCAAAGAAGGCAACCTAGCTGAGAACTAAGTTTTAGTTACAAGCAGTATGAAGGCTACACCAAGAGCAGTAACAGCTGTGCCACTGTGCTGCAAATGTTAAATTTAATTCAAAAGAGAAGAAACAACTGAATGAGAACAATAAGGTCAAGTAACAAACAAACATTTCTCACCTGAAGATGAAGGGAGCTCAAAATGATTCCCCTTCTCTTTCCTGTTGTGCAGTAGAACCTTATCCAAGAGAAGGAGGTCAACAAGGAACAACAAATGAAAATATGAACAAGGTTAGAGAATGCAGCTGCAGTTCCTCTCATCGTTTATAGTATTGGCTAGATTCTTACAATGTAAGAAAAATATCTGGCTATAAGTCCAAGTAATGGAGCTCCACTGATCTCCTACCAGAAGGGTTGGCCTTGATAATGTAGGTTCTGACACTTTAAAAAATTATAGTTAGATTGAAGGTCTATAACAGCAAATTTGAAAAGACATTCTTATAGGTTTAAGGATTCCGGTAAGGATATTCTCGCCCCCTGGTCCCTGTGACATGGGGGGCTATGACCTCCACACCACTGTTACATATATCTTTCTCTCTCTCTCTCTCTCTTTACACATATATATATATATATATATATATATATATATATATATATATATATATATATCAATCTACGGTCAAATACCGAAAGACCACAATCCCGAACATTATTTTCACGAGATGAAAATAAAACTTAAAATCCCAAACCACAGACTTCCTAGGGCAAGTAACTCTTGCCCACTGTGGGGAACTTATGCCCTTTTCCCCACTATAGTGCGATCCTGGAGTTGGTATATATATATATATATATATATATATATATATATATATATATATATATATATATATATATATATATATATATATATATATATATATATATATATATATATATAGTTAGGGGTGGGAGTGTGGGGCATAGCCCCCCCCCCACCTAGGTGGGTTTCAGATGGTACAATGCGTATTATGTAGTTTTGGGCAAGTGTTTACTTGCCCTGGAAAAAAGTCCATGGTTCGGGATTTTAAGTCTCGATATTTTTGTCTCTTGTAAATAATGATCGGGATTGTGATCTTTCAATATTTGAAAGTATATATATATATATATATATATATATATATATACATATATATATATATATATATATATATATATATATATATATATATATATATATATATATATATATATATATATAGATATAGATATATTGATATATCGACTCTGATATCAGTGTACCTTGCAGTAGGAGAAAATCCAAAATAACATAGTTTCAGTATTTGCACATATTCTCACTAAATGCATTGCAAGGAAATAATTTTTAAATAAATACAGCACATTTTGCCAACATTCAGGATAAAACACATTTTCTCCCTACAGACACTGGTGAATAGCTAAGTAGTTTAAATGTCTGTTAAAAGTTCATTGAAAAAGAAGTAAGAGTTGTCAATTAACTGTTCCTGGATTACTATGATAGTTTTGGCACTTTAGGAAGAGTGTGGGAGGGTGTCTGTCAACACTGTCAAAATTGGAAACATTAAAACATGCAGTTCAGCGAGTTTATTTTGTCGAGCATTCACAACTACTGCTAAAGGGTAACAGCTACTCCGAGAACACAAAATACAGCAATTTAAGCAAAATGTGAAAATGAAAATAGGTTCTTGAAACTGTGCAACATGTCTGTGACTCACATTACTACTATTCTATTTACATGGAAGTTAAAAAAATGACTTGTATAAAGGGGGCTGAAAGTGGATTCTAGAAAAAAACTTCCAAGGTCACGTTACAGTGACAGGCCCATTGAAATATAACAACCATACTAACTTAATGATTCTGATGCATTAAAATAGTCAGAGTACAAAAATATAATGAAATAACTGTGATGTAGTGGCAAACATTATTCATTCATTTATAGTTTTTTTGACTGGGTTAATCACACCAGGCAACAGTTTCCTTGCAAGTGAGGTCTCTGGTATTCATACTGACTAGGGGAAATTTGGCCAGGATACCTGGTGGCTCCCCCAGTTCCTCTTGATAAATGTCATGGGATCTTTTTCATCCACCTGAAGTACCACCAAATCAGGCAGTTGGGGCCTCCATGGGGCCTTGGTATGACATCTCATCGAAAGGATGGCAACTCAATAGAACAGCACCCGCCTCATGCTGCACTGCAGTGTTAGTGCTGGAAAATGAATCCATGTATTTGGTGTGGAAATAGAACCCTCAGCCTTCCGGAACAAATGGATGCTAA
>NC_056728.1:1475244077-1475289495 GCF_019279795.1 Protopterus annectens | reverse complement strand
TTTCAAACATTAGAGACTTGAGAATAACTTAAAAGGGTTCACATCCAACACACACATACTCAAATAAACAAATTATTCTCATATTGTCTCATGTCATCTCTAGTTACAAATTTTCAGTGAGACTTTCTCCCCATCTTAGTTACTAGTTCATTCTGCCCACTGCATTGCTAGTACTTTAATATTTAGTAAACACACACACACACACACACACACACACACACACACACACACACACACACACACACACACACACACACACACACTCACACACACACACACAGACATAGACACACACCTATCAATTACAGTCACTTTTATGACTGTACACCTCAGATATTTGCTTGAGATCAAGTGAATGCATAAATTCATAAATAATGACTGAGAAATGTATCTCATCTCTTTGATGTCCGAACCATACTTTGTAACTCCCCTCTACTCTTTCAAGAACTTAGTTCAAGAATTAGAAACAAGAAAAGCCTTTAGAAAGTTGATAGCATAAAATGCTTTTCATTATCAAGGATACAACATCTGAAATTCATGTGCATGTCATTACTTAGTGACTACAGTCTGGAACAATTTCCAGAAGCTACAAATTTTACGAAGAACAGACCAAATACCATTCAATTTCTTTTCCAATGAATTCTGAACAAAGCCAAAAATAATTGGAGGACAAAAAGAGACAGATTTTAAATATTATTTTAATTATTTGATAACTGAGTAAATCCAATGGAAAAAGTGTCCCTGTTCATGGTGACTCAGAAACACTGTCTATTAATTGACTTGATCAAAGTCACAAAGAAGGCAAATAGAGGTTAAAGTATTAAAATGCTGTACCTTTGCCTACAGGAAACAGTTTATTAATGTAAGTGCCAGGCAATTCCATATCACTTAAAATGTAACAGAGCAAAAAGTATAGGATGGATGTATATTTCCTGAACAATACAAATATGAAACGGCAATGACTGCCATTATTAAGTGACAGTAATTCTCAGTGATTTATCAAAAAAAGTTAACAAGAAACAGTATAAATATGTAGCAAAATTAGTGATGTTCTGCAAAATCAGAGACATATAAGAGGCAAACTACTCTAATTCACTTAAAATGTTAACCCAAAAGTTATTGCAAAAAATGCATTTTCTGAGCATTTGAACATCAAAAATTATGAAACTATAATAATTGGAATTACTGGCTGACTAAAATGTTAATGATTTTTAACCCTTGTTGATTTATCAGAAAACAAAAACACAAGTTAGGTCTGGTAGTCAGTGCAGGAAATTAATGCTGAATACTCTTAGGCGTTTCCTGTAGTCAAGAGTATGTGGTATGACTCCTCCTACCTCCGTGTGCCTACTAGGTGAACTTGAGTAGGTTACTTAACCAGATAGTGCTCCTGGGTTGCCTTTTCCCTGATTTAAAAGAGGGAAAAATAAAAGCATAGGGCATGTTTATTAGGTTAAATACTCATGTGCAGTTATCAATATGAGCAGATTCGGATCATGGTCAAATGGGACTCTAGGCAGAATAATGGATCAGACCTTCCCAGCCATAACAATATCCCATTACTTGGCAGGCTCTTCTCAGTTACCATAATACACTGTTAGTAGCTATCAGTGTGCATACTATTTTCATATTTACTTTTACAATAATCACAGAGATTTGGATTTCTTTTTAAAATCTTTATTATTTTTTACAGCTAACACAATGACAGTCATTTCTTGAATAAAACAAAACACTTTCACATTGAAAACTGACAGCATGAGCAAAGCAAAACTTCTCTTCCTTGTAATCTCACATTTATTGAAAATGTATCTGGCAGTCCATTAAACAACAGCAGTCAAGCAGAGATTCATAGTCAAACATTATATAGTGAATCACTAATTAGGGGCTATTTAAAGGTTACAGGAATTCAAAAGACAATTGTGTAATTAATTTGTTAGCAGCTTGGAACAGCCTAATTGAAATAAGTGTCTCTTTTTAGGGGTGGTCCAGGAGCACTGTTCAGTGAAATGACTTGGTCAGATTCACACTAGTAAATGAAGGACGAGGGGATCAAAAGCTGCACTACAGGAAGCATCTCATTAACAGAGTGGAGCCTTAAGTCATCTGCACTATGTACCACAAGCCTGATATTATTTACTGACTATAATCCACAATAATTTACCAGAATGCCACACAATTTACAAGGAGTAGCTCAAAATAATTCTCAGTTTATTTGATCAAGAATTCTGGACAAAGCCAAACGTGATTGGGTGGGCTAAAAGGACACATTTAAAATACTATTTTTTAACATCTATTTGCTAAAAAGGCACTCCACTGGATAAAATGTCCCTTTTCAGCAGACTTGCTCATACTCTTAGTATAAAAAAATGGGATTCCTACCCTGTACCTTTGTCCACAGGAAGCAATTCATTAACAGCTTAGAGTATTAATTGCCAGCCAACTGTTATTCACTTAAAAGGTTGACAGTACTACAACAGATATTGCATGGACATGCATTTTCCTGAACAATGAGAACTATGACTCTGTAATGACTCATTTACCAAAAAAAAAAAAGAAACTTAAGAATGTGCAGAGGATTAAGGCTCCACGCTCTTAATAAGCTGCTTCAAGAGTACAAGGTTTGATCCTTTCTACCTCTTCCTGTGTGACTTTGAGCAAGTCACTTAACCAAAACACCTTATCTAAATGGGGCATTATACACACACATACACACACACATTCTTAATGAATTATAGTAACTGCCCCTTCCTTAAAGACACTTCTTTCTCGCAGATGACTACTTCAAATGTAGTAATAGACACCTCCACCTCACTTAATCTCCCAACCAGAAGACACTGAAAAGGCATGCGAAGGAAACAGCCATGCCTGTGTGGTGCAGTTATGCATGAATGGAAGAGCATAGTAAAAATCATCAAGCACCTGTTTTAATATTCCTAGCACCAAACATTTTTTAGTATTCCCATGGACTGCGGCACTTGGGGGGTGGGCATGACCCTGTGCGCTCCCCTGTGATACCACCTATGACTGTACTTTTTATATTGAAGCTATGCTAAAATACAACCACCCATATGATCTTTCTGTCAGACTCACAAATGTAAAGCCCTTCACATCACTCTCATCCTTACTTATCACCCATGTTACAGCTCTTTATAACATACGGAAAGTGACATTTTCACTCAGTTCTTCTGCTATTCTAATTTACAACTCATCAAAGAGGACTAGTGCCTGCATTACGTTATAGCTTGCAATACTATGCAATTAATATCCCTTTACTTTGTGTAAGATCACTGGGCAGGATTCACGAAGCCTCCGTGTAAGAGATACATGGCTTACACGGAGGCTGCAGTTAAACGGTGTGTCATCAGCATGTCATGCATATGCATGAGGGCATGCTGAATCACACCTAAGGCTAACACGGTCCGTGGAAGACAGTAGGGGGCATGTCCGTAGGCCGAGCCCTGCAAGCGGACACGCCCCCAGAAGAGTAAAAGTGCCCAAAGTAAACACCCACGACAGAGGCCATGGAAATGTGAATAAACACAACACAACACATGCCCCCACAGACTATGAACATAAAATATATAAATTAACATGTTATATATTTTTTTTAAATTGTAAAGATGTTTGGCCGTGAGTGCGCTCGTTTGCACGGGAGTGCCTGTCGCTTAGCCACAGTTAGCAGTCAGTGGAAAAGGATATAAGAACTAAATATGCAAAGTAAGCCAAGAAGCAATAGCGTAGCAGTAGAGACATTGGCTGAAAAGCAGGCATTCATAGTTCGAGCCCCCACAACATCAATTTTTATTTTTAGTAAAATAAGCACAAAACAAGTCCCTGACAAATATGTACACATATAAAATCAAAGTTTATGTAAAATGTAATGAAATAGTCCATTTATTTTGAAGAAATGTGAGATAGCAAAACAATAAAAAATGTGAGATGTGCCTATAGCTGAGCTACAGTTTAACAAGGTGAGTGCATCTGCCCGTAGGTGAGCAATGGTTCAACAGGTGCAAAATGAGTGCCCGTAGGTGAGCTGTGGTTTAACACGCTGAAACTGTGTGCCCCTAGCTGAGCTGAGCGTAATATGCGTGCTGACAGCCAAATGAAGCGTAAACCAGCGTAACCCATTTGCGCGGAGCTGCGCACCGCGCCAACAAGCTAACCGACAGGCAACGTTGAGCAAGCTGTATCAAAGCTGCCTTTACACAGACACACCTCCTAGCCTGTCTAGACAGTCATAAAAAATAAAAAGCAGTGGCCAGGTTCAAACCCAGGTTACTATGCACCATAGTCAAGGTACTGAAACACTAAGCCATCACAACAGTACCTAGAAATGCAATAATAGCAAATATATAGGAATGAATACAAAGTGGAGCATGACAAAGCAGGTTTTGTGAAGTTGATACAATTCCAAAATGGCCAATCACAGATATGTGCGGGAAAAACGGCATATATAAGCCCCATAGGCAGGAATACACAACATAAACAATTGTAGAACTAACTTGCAGCCAGAATGTCAGGAGTAGGTGAGGGTAGTTGCTTTCGAGCACAGAGGTGGGGCGTTGAGGAGTCCAGATACATGGTCTGGCTCCTAGTCCACAATCATGAGGCACAACTCATGCAGGGCCAGGTCCTGTGGGGAGCATATAGGGCTGAGGTGTAGGACCAGTTGGCTCATGATCTCACCAGTGCCACAGGGATTCCAAGGACTGGTGAGCAGGCCCATCACCACCATGCAGACCTGAAGAGATGCAAGCAGGAACAATTGAACCTTTGGATCCAGGAGGCCCGGCAAATGCCCAACGCCCCACTACTGAGTAAGTTACATTTAATTACGTATGTAAGAAATTAAACTAGCTGATATTATGGAGATGTGTATTCCAATATTACTTCATTTATATTACAGCTGCAGGTGTCCATTCTGCGAACCACAGATCCTATGGCGATAGGCTGGTGCAGTTGCGCCACCAGGCAGGTCAGTAATCCTCTCCCAGTAACTGTAAAGAAATATAAAAGTATGACAGTAAGCAAAAGAGTGCAGTGTAGTCACTAAGTAATAAAATGTGCAAGTAACAGTGTAAGAGTGTTTGCAAGTATTACTTGATTACAAAAGTGTGTTGCAGTCTGTAATCCAAACAGAAAAATGAAAATGTCTGAAATAAAGTCTGAAATAAAGATGCCCCACCTGTAATATAATAGTACACAACCTGCAGCAGGCTGAAAATTACAGCTGCAGAAGATGAGCAAACCACATGTGTGAAATATACCCCTGTTGAAATACTGAAACATGACAGAAGTGAGACTGCTAGAAAGGATTGTAATAACTACAGGTAAAACATGTCAATAAAGCCTAGAAGTAAGTACCATCCTGAATAGTAAAATGAAAACAAGTGAGAGAGTGTGAGAAAGAGTTATGAATCCACCAATAAAGTAGTAATAACCCCTGAATAAAGTATTCTGCAGTCAGTACAGAATGAAATGAATGTGAGAAGCAGAACCAAACAGCAAAATCTGTTCAAAGTGTTGCTGCAGCTGGAATGTGTATCCGAAAATCTGGATATGTTGCTCTCAGTCTGCAATATGCAGATAGTATGATTGAATGACATACCAAACATCCACAGTTGTCTATAGCTATATAAAGCAAATGTAGCAGGATGATGTAGCTGAACAAAGCCAGATCTGAATGTGTATGAAGAACAATAAAATGTATATTGATGTAGCAGTAACAGTCCTATCACCAAATTGAAGTAGTTATCATATAGGAAACTTTAGTTAGAACAGTAGTGTGTATATACGTGCAACTATTAGAAATGTACAGCATATGTATTGGTATTTGAAGGTGTTAATATTATTTTCTTCACCCCACCCTATAACCACATATAACCCATTCCATGTGAAAATGGTATGTGCAATCACAATTAACACCCCTGGACATTTGTCCTGTTGGGTCATAAATGTTTGCATGTCTGTTGATGCATCTGCCCTGTTCATACATCCAAACCTGATGGTCTGTTGCCATCAATCAATCCTGCATGTTGCTGGACTGTGCATTGCTGTTCAAATTATGCATGTGTTATGCTTGCTGTTCAATGGTGTGAATATCTGGGTGTTTGGTTAATGGGAATACTAATTCATGCTGTTACAACTAATTGCAAATGGTATTGTATGTTACTAACCCAAACTGTCATGACATAATGCAAAACATAGGATGACAGGGTAGGTGGGTTCCAGCGGACCCACCTCTCCCACCTCAGCTGGGGAGTGCACCTGGCACTAGTGCCCAGTCTGGACCCTCCTTCGGTGGCCCTGTGCCACCTGCGGGTGGAAGCACTGCAGGGGATGGGGCTCGTCCCCCCTCTGCAAGCGTGACCGGAGGAGAACCACCACTCACCCTCCGTAGCATCCGGACTGTGGTGCGTAGGCAGATCTGGGACTCTGTTCTTGGGCCCCTATGCCAGCTTGAGGCAGAGGTGGCACAACTTATGGGCATGCCTGTTGCCCGGCCTACACAGCCCCCAGCACAGCCCCATCCTGGGCAGTGAAGGAACAGTGGCAACTGCCCATGGGTGGGGATATCAGTTCCAATTTTGCCATCTGTGGGCTCATGGGCTCTGGATATCCAAACATCCGTCCCCCTCAATTGTGTAACCCCCCCACACGTGTCATACACTGCCCCTGTATGCGTATTGTTTGTCTTGTCTGTTGCCCTACCCAACCTACCTCCCCAGCTATACCGACTTCCTTCACCTGACATACCACTCTCACCTGAAAAAAAAAAAAAAAAAAAAAAAGGGCACTCTGTACACACAAAAAAATTACGTCCCATACATAGCTGCCCATTCTGCACACGTCTGCTGGACATGGAAACTATCAATTACAATTGGCTGTACAACAAGTATTATTGTTGTCCTGACACCTCTTTCAGGGGTGGAAGGTTTCAAATGTCACACCAAATTACATACATATGCACAGCTGTTGCTGATGAAGAAATGGGCAGCTATGGGCCTTACCTATATCCCTCCTGCAAATCCCAAGCTTGTTTCTCTACTGTCTTACCCTCTTTGTGACCCCTTTTTTTACCACTTTCCTGTCTCCCCATTTTCATTTCTTTCAAAGAAAATAGCGTGGGTGTGCGCCAGAGTAAGCACTGTTAAGCGGTTGTAAGCGGGTGTGCACGTGTGTGCACGGAGCTAAATGCCAGTGTGCATGCGTGAGCTCCGCGCAATCCAGCGCTAACTCGGTTACAACTGCTTAAAAGTGCCTTAGTCACTCTGATTGACAGGTCCTGTGGTCAGTTCAAAAGCAAAATAAAATCCCACTGTCAGTCCCAAATCCAGGACCTTGGAAACAGTAGTCTGCATGACCTACCACTAAGCCATGACTCTTATACAAGAACATTGTGCTAAAATAAATATATCATGTAATAGTAGGAATGAATGTAAAGGGAATATAGGATGTGTAGTACACAATGCATGTCATTTATACTTACTGTCAAAACTAGTGGATTTCCATAATAGTAGTGTGTGAACAGAAACAGCCATGCTAGTTGGTAGCTAGTGGGTAATAATGTCAGTTAATTTACATATATAAATGTATGTATATTTACACACACATATATATATATATATATATATATATATATATATATATATATATATATATATATATATATATATATAGTTGTAGGTGTCAGTGTGCATACACACTTACTACAGGAAACAGGAGAGAGGAATGGAGAAATGTGAATCTACAACACAGCCTGAATCATGAGAGAGATACTAACCTTTACACTCACAGAACAGTGTCCACAGCGTACCAGCATGGTCCCTGCCCTTACAATCTGAAAGGGCAATGCCTATCTCACATACCCTTTTATAGCACTGTCCTGAAATCACAGTGAGAACTGCAATCAGTAAACAACTGGCTGCATGCAATTAGCAAATGCTGGCTTACAATTGGTGCAGAGGCCATCACATGGACTTATGCAGATACCTGCAAAAGCATCCTGTACTCACACTCCACGCATGCAATACATTCATTGCACTGTCTGGAGGCAGACAGAGAGAGAGAGAGACAGACAGAGACAGAGAGAGAGAAAAAAAAAACACAAACACTAACACACAGTACACACACTGAGTCTAAGCTGTCAGCAGTGACAGTAGCAAGCCATGCCAGCAGCAGCAGGAAGCAGTAGTAGCGGTAACGCAACCAGCTGGACAAGCACAGGTAATGTAAAGTAGCAGGTTAATAGTCTGCATACTGTGAACCCTCCATATGTGCAATAGGTCTGTATCTATAGGTATGTCCATGTGATATGTTGTGTGCACGTAGTTCCACCAAAAGGGGATGACTATACATTACATGTCAGTCAGTGTTAGGCCATGATCCTGGCAGCAGTTTTCTGTTGTAGTGAGGCCTGTCTGTAGGATGTGTGTGTCAGCTGGTGTAACGACTATGGCGCTTAGTTAGCAGTCATCTGGGAACTTTGTCATCCACAACCCGCACATGTTCACTTTTACATCTGAGAAATAAATGCCAAACAAGAGGGGTCCTAGGACAGAAGCCTGTGGGATGCCACATGTGACTGGCATTGAGTCTGACATGGCTCCTACAATATCGATATTATGGATTCTGTATGTCAACCAGTGTGCAACCCATCATGTGACATATGTAGTAACATGTAATCTAATGAGCTTGTCTGTGATGCCTGAGTGGAGTACTGTGTTGAAGGCCTTAGGCAAGTCCAGGTAGGCTGTATGGATTGCGTTGCCCTCATCAATGGCTGTAGTGACTGTTTTGAAAGGTCAACCAGGTTCAAAAGGCAGGATCAGCCCATCACAAAGGCAAACTGGCCAGGAACAAGTGTCTGCAGGTACCCAATATCGCTGTATATGCGTCCCATACTGAATCATTCCATAGCGTAGCAGACCAGGCAGGTTAAGCTTATGGTGCGGTAGTTCCCAGGGTCAGTAGGGGTGCCTCCTTAGTGGAGTGGGACCACTGTTGCTGTATGCCAGTGTTCAGGTACATATCCTGTAGTACGGCCAAGGTTAAATATCAGTCTTATATGCGGTTGTATGTCCTCTTGGAGTTCATGTAGCACACATCCAGGGATACCATCAGGTCACATTGATGCTGTGTGTTCTGCTTTGCTGAGGGCGGCCCTCACCTGGACATGTGAGATGATAAGGAGGTTACATTCAGCTGTGATAAGTATTTCTACTTGTGGGGGAGAAGGAGTGGGGATACGTGCACCAAACCTGTCTGCAAGAATGTTGCCAATATCTGTGTGTTCGGTGAATTTTAAGTAGGTGTGTATTAACTCAGAGCATATCTGAGGCATTTGGTCCATATGTGTAACATAACTGAAGAAGGCCTTGTGGTTATCTATAGTGTTTGTGGCCATTTCCCTCCCAGAGTAGGCCGTGGATGTTGTTATGAGAGACCATAGCTTATTACCAGTGCTGACCACAGATGCCTTCCCTTAATGTGAATCTGCTCTGTCCTGCAGTAACCTCCTTCTATTGTTATACAATCTACCTTTGGCTGGGGTCCACCGGACAGGATGCCTAATGTTTGTGCATAGGATCTGGGTTAGAAATGTGTGTGCATGTTCCATGCAATCTTTGGGATGTCCGTGGGATGCATTCGCAAAGGGGTCAGCAGTGTGGATTGTGGCTTCCACTGGCCCAGTGAGCTGCATGGATACCATCTCAGTCCTAACAAGTGAATAACTGTGTAATCACATACATATCAAAGTAGTCTACTGTGCTGGTGGTGGTGGTGGTGGGATATGTATATCCAGGCCGAGTAACTTGTGTCCAAATCACACTAGTGGATGGCGTTCCACATACAGTACCTTGGTATGAACCCCCAGAGTGAGGTTGTGCATTGGACCTGTCGCAGTGTGCTGACCGATGGGGCATGCTACCATGTTGTATGGAATGTGGCAGGTATTGTTGCACAGGTGTTGGCTGAGCACTGATATCTGGCCATGTACTTGTGTATCCACCAAGAGACACACACATGCTACATATGGGAGTAGTAGTATATCACTACAGTTGAGTATCATGTATAGTATGTGTGCCATATATTGCTGACATAGTCTGCTGATATCCTGTTTGTGTTCTCTTCCAGGGATATGGCGCGTCAGCGTAATCCCACCTACTCTGCAGCAGAAGATGAGGAGATACACCAGAGCCTGGTGCGGGATTATGACATACTGTTTTCCCGCACCAGCCAGAATCAGCAGGAGAGGGCTGCACTGTGGCAAGACCTTGTCCGTAGGGTAAATGACACTGGCATGCACAATAGGACATATGAGCAGGTACGACATCACTGCAGTGATTTAATCAGAAATGTCCATCAGCGTGCGTCGGATATCCACAGGCAACAGGTTGCCACAGGAGGTGGGGTGGCCACACATCCCCCCCTCACCAGACTGGAGGGGCTACTCCTAAGTGTTGTGGCTCCATCCCCAGAACAGCAACAGCAATACACCTGCATCATGATGGAGGCTGGATCCACACAGCAGCACGACATGGAGCATTCAGGTAATATGCCATATATACCCTTGACTGTTCTGTACACTGTTAGTTTATGCATGTGTAAGGTGTGTCCGTGGTATGTAGCTGTCAACATAGTATGTAATTGTGCAGGTGTAATATTGGCAATATCAGCAGTTGACGTGTGAAAGGCAACTGGTGTACTACTGCACTGTATCATATGCAGCATCAATGGCACAGTTGTGCCCACTGACATTAATCTCCTCATTTCTGCAGGTCCCTCCAGTGTTACAGCAAGGCAGGCCATCCATGCTGGTGAGTGTGTTTTAACAATACCTATAATAGTGCTGATAGTGCTAGTAATACTAGTGTAACTCACTAGTGCTCTGTGTGCATGTGTGCATGTGTGCATTGGTGCCTGTGTCCATGTGTGCATGTGTGCATGTGTGCATGTGTGCCTGTGTCCACGTGTGCATGGGTGCATGTGTGCATGTGTCCACATGTGCATGTGTGCATGTGTGCATGTGTACACATGTCCACATGTGCATGTGTGCATGTGTGCCTGTGTCAATGTGTGCATGTGTGCATGTGTCCACGTGTGCATGTGTGCATGTGTACATACGTGCATCACTGGTAACATTGTGTGGACACAGTAAACTGTGTTTCCTGTCTTCCTCCCACAGGTTCTGGTGCTGCTCTGGTGTCCAGCTGCAGTGAACCTGAATCTGGTGCCACAGGTACTGGTAATGATGATATCTGTGTAATGGCACAGGAAGGTGTGTCAGGGTCCACCATTGGTCAGCCAGTTGACAGTACACAGCTGACAACCCCATCATTGCGCATAGTCATCCTGCCAGTACATCCTATGTCACCATTGTCCCTAGGTGATGGACAGGATACAGTGGGCATTGACAAGGGTAATGTGATATCTGTGGCACATGCTTCCCCACACAGCAGCCATGGGCAGGGTCCTGCGATGGTACCACACAAACAGTTGCCCATGGGTTCTCGTGGAACATCCGTGGGTGAACTGCGTCTGGCAGACATGCTCAAAGAGGTCTGTCAACCTCAGCTATGTTTTGGGCTGTCATGCAGGCACAGTCGCGTATGGAATGGTACACCAGACAGGGTCTGAGGGAGCTGAGAGCATGTCGCACAGCCATGACTGACAGTATGCGTGACATCGCGGATGCTATCCGTAATTTCACCGATATTATAGACGTTGTGCGTACATATTACAGCAGTTCCACAACCACATGTCCATGAGCCAGGGCAATGGTGGGCGGTTGCGGCGTCGACGTGGCCGTATGCCAGCAACAGCAGCAGCTGGCAGTTGGCACGGATGACAACAGGCCCGCAGACACCCCCATAGTGCCAGCAGCAGCCCCAGCAATGCTGGGTCTGTGCTGTCATCAGAACGCCCCAGGAGACCACATGCACGTGGCTCTGGACAGTCCCAACAGGGACCTGTGTCCAGTTAACACACTCCCACTTCTTTTTTTTTTTCAAAACAGGTTTATTGTTTTAACATACAAGAGAAATATCATAACAATTTTATGCAAGTAATTAAAAATAGATATGATTATAGCATTCAACAAAACAACTAAAGTATTTACAAAGACATCCACTACAATCAGATCAGTTAGTTAAACTAAAATACCATGCTATTGAAATTAGGATTTTTTTAACAAATTTTGTAAATTATCCCATACAATATAATAAGATGTTTTTCTAGTTGTTCTTGACCTAATTGTGTTTATTTCCATATGGCACACTATATTCATAACATTTTTAAATTCATTGAACGAAGGAGGTGTATCTGAAATCCAATTTCTGGTTATTATTTTCCTAGCCACTGCTAGAATAGACCATAACAAGGGAAGCTTAACCTTTTTAACACTTTGAGGTACAGGTGTGTTGAATAATATAAGAGATTTAGAAATAATGAAATTATCTGTAAAAGAGCCTGCAAAATTCATTAATTGACTTCCAGTATTCTTTCAATTTTATACAGTCATAAAACATATGAGCCCAGTCAGCATTAATTTCTACATTACATCTCTTACATAGATTATCTTTATTATTTATTTTATTCATCATCAAAGGTGTATAAAAAGATCTATGTAAAAATTTCCATGTATAAAGTCTCCAGACAATGGAAGACGTAGTTCTATAGGCAGATTCCAATATATATTGTTTATCTTGTTGATTTGGTGAGTCCCCATTAATAGAAGTGAAATAATTCCAGTATGTATCTACACTGTAAAAGTTTCTTGTCTGATAATTTTATGTATGTATGAAAGTTTACCTTTATCAGAAACTTTATGTTGTAAATTTAATATCAAGTAATAAATCAGTGTTGGAATAGATTCTTTAACTGTTATAGACATTAGATCTATTTTATTAATGAGATGTTGTCTAAAGGTCTGAACCTCTA
The DNA here is from genome assembly GCF_019279795.1 of Protopterus annectens. NCBI lineage: Eukaryota > Metazoa > Chordata > Ceratodontiformes > Protopteridae > Protopterus > Protopterus annectens. Next base: position 1,475,276,550 of record NC_056728.1, on the reverse strand, counting down.
ACCAGCAAGTTTCTCTTAGATCAAATTCTTGTTTTAAGAAATCTAGATTTTTAACTTTATTATCAGATACCAACTGATACCAGTACTTTAGATCATTATCTATAGCTAAACGAGTTCCTTCAGAAGTAGATGACAAAAACATACCCTGAGTATACAGTATAGGGAATATAATAAAATTCCATTCCCTATACTTAGGGTGCATGAATATAAAGTTACGATAGCTAATAATAATATTTAATGGGTAACAAACCATATGTTTAGGTGTAATAGGTGAAGTACAAAATTCCTTTAGTAACCATAACATGGAGTTATTTACAATCATATTTTTATGTGTTAAGGAGATTTTAATGAAGTGCATACTAATTAGCTCCCAATAATCTTTCCATTTTGTGACATATGACTGATCTATTAATAAAGTAATAACTTTTACAATAGAAGAGATAGTATATAAATTAAAGTCTGGAAAAGAAATACCCCCTTGAGACCAACTATTAGTATGTTTCTTTAATGCAATCCTAGGTCTATTAGGTGCCCATAGGAAATTTAACATTAGTGTATTCAGTTTCTTGATAATTATTTTTGTAGGTGGAAGTATTATTGATTGTATTAAGTATAAAATCTTGGGGAATATTATCATTTTAATAATTGTAAGTCTATCCTCCATAGTAAAAAACATATTATTCCAGGTATTAAAAAGATTTTGTATATTAAGAAAACAGGTATTATAATTATTATATATAATAGATTTAATATCTTTAGATAGTATTATACCTAAATAAGTTATCTGACCTGAATTGGGTACATATTTAGTAAAATCACTAATGAAAATATTTTTTCGTGTATATATAGGTAGTAGTTTAGTTTTTTCTTCATTGAATATTAAACCAGAAATACTTTTAAAATTCATCATTTTATCAAATAGAGACTGCATAGAAGAATTAGATCCTGCTGATGTAATTAGAACATCATCTGCAAAAAGTTGAATTTTGGATGTTGTATTTTCATCTATTTCAAAACCCTCTATGTCGGTACTGTTTCTGATCAAATTAGCCCAAGGCTCCATTACTAAAGTGAATAATAGTGGAGAAAGTGGACATCCTTGTTTTGTACCTTTAAAATGGGTATTTTTGTGAAACATATGTTCCTACCTTAATATAAGCCAATGTTCCTTTGTATAAATGTTCAATTAGATTTACAAATGCATCTGAGAAGTTTGTGCACTTCAGTAAGGTAAACAGATAGTCCCAACTTACTGAATCAAATGCTGAACTTATATCAAGACTAATAAGTGTTAAATCTTTCTCTTTCCTATTTGCAAAATCAATTAATGTTAAAGTTCTTCTTATATTATCAAAAGTATTTCTATTTACAATGAAGCCTGTCTGATCTATATCTATAATGTCGGGGATGATTGTCTTCAATCTATCAGCAAAAATACTCATAAACATTTTATAATCAACATTAAGTAATGAGATGGGCGATATGAAGTACATCTAGTTGGATCTTTATTAGGTTTTAAAATTGGCGAAATAAATGTATATTGCCAAGATGGGGGGGGGTTATTAACTCAGTTTGGGCCAAAATAAAAACCTTATGTATTAATGAATATGTACTTTTAGAAAGGATTTTATATATCTCTGGTATAATACCATCATTACCCGGTGCTTTGTTTGATTTAAGCTTATTTATTTGTGTAATAACCTCTGTATATGAAATACTTTTGTCCAATAGTTTAATATGTTGTTTATTAAGCTTTTTATTCATGTTTGTGGTTATAAACTCCTTTATTTTATCTTTAGGTTCCATGTTAATGTTATTATGGTTAATTTTGTGAAAGTGATTTCTAAATTCATCTAGTATTTCTGGTATACTAGAAACATTCTTCTTTTCCTTAGAGAAAAGATTTCTTTGATATGGTTTTGTTTATTCAACCTTTTGTTTTATTTTTAAGTCTATGTAAGTATTTGGGGCTTATTGAATAAGACAAAACTTGTATTTCTAAAGTTATTTTAACTTTTATGAGTTAAATTTTATTTGTATTTCTCATTTAGTTTGTTTATTTCTTCAATAACTTTCTTGTCCATAATATTTTCTTTATTATTATGTTTATAAGTGTCTAATTTACTTTGAATATCTAACAATTCCTTATCCCAAGATTTCCTTTTATTATTATACCATCTGATACTTTGTCCATATAGATATGATTTTAAGGCATCCCAAACATAGACAATGGAGACTTCAGGAGTATTATTTATGTCTAAAAAAGTTTTACATCTGAAAGTATATATTCTTTATAGTCTTTTAGTTGAGTTAAGTATGCTGGTATCCTTTGATCTGAACATTATGAGTATTTTTATCATGAATTCAAAACAATTGAATTATGATCAGATATAGGACATGAAATGATTTTGGAATTAATTAAATCTGTTACCATCTGGTTAGAAATAAAGACCCTATCTATTTTTGAGTAAGTTTTGTATCTGTTAGAAAAAAGGTGTATGGTAATGATTTTGAATCTATCTGATTATTAATATCATTCAAATGATAAGAATTAGCAAAATCATTTAAATGTTTTGCATTAGATGTAATTCTTCTTTTTCCTATAGTGGTAGTATCACTTTCATGTAGTATACAATTAAAGTCACCAGCTAAAATAATATCTCTTATAGAGAATGATATGATCTTATCAAGATGATGTTTCACTGTATTAATACCAATTCCAGGTATCCAATATACATTAATTAAAGTGTAAGTCTTCCCATTAATTTGTATTGTAACCATACAAAACATTCCTTTGTCATCCTGATAAGACTTAATGGTTTTAGGAATGGGCATACTTTTATTCCATAAAATAGCCACTCCTCTTTTTTCTGAGTGTGCTCTGAACTAACCAATACTGTATATTTGTTTGTGGCTAGTTTATCAATATCTTTTTTCAAGAGATGGGTTTCTTGCAGGAAGACTAAGTTGGCCTTATGTAAATTAATGTATCTTATTAGGCTTGCCCTTTTACGGATTATTCAATCCATTAATGTTTAAAGAAATTCCTTTTAAAGATGTCATTTGGCATTTTTAAAACTTAAGAATCTTATGATCAAAATAACAAATAACAACATAAGTAATGTTACATCTCCTCCTTTAGGTGTATCTTTAAATATAGCTGTATTTATTGAATCTCTTATGGGATTTTGTATAGGATTCAATTTTGTTTGTAGTGACAATGAGTGTACAAAATATATTGTGGATGTCAAAACTATATACATATAACAATGAACAAGTGAAAATAATGTAAGGATTAAACCTTGCATCCAGCCTGGAGTTAAAAACTCCAACTTAGAGTAATATTTACCACTCAAGTTAACCACCTACCCTAAGCAGCAGTACCTCAGCTACCACATATCAATTTAATACTGGTTATATTTAACTTAAATTAACAGCTTTCAATTCAATTATCTAGCAAGACAAGACTACACATTTGATAAAACAGCATCATATAAACTAAAATAAACTTTTTTTTTTTTTTTTTTTTAAACTATTCATACTACTATGTACATCTATGTAATATAATACACTTGTATTCAAATAGCATTCAAATAATCTTCATATTAGGAACCAAGAGGAGAGAGAGAAATAAAAGACGTGAAAGAGGGAGAGAGAGTGAAAGAAAGAGAGAGAAAAAAAAAAAAAAAAAAGGAAGGCATATTTACATATTAATTTATTCAAAGTATGTAAAAATAAGTTCTAACATTCATTTAAATCAAAAACATTGGCTAATATGGTTCAGACATTACATATATTAAGATGCATCTATTTTCTGTCATGTAAATGCAGTCAACAGCTTCCAAAAAACCCCTTGAATTGCTTGTATATGAGCATTTTACTCATACTCATTATTGTCAATAGAATAAAATATATTTATAGAAATTGTTATAAATCATACTGCATAGTTATGCAAATTCTCAGAAACACTTGCATTATTGTAAAAAAAGTCATCTGTATTTTGCATGTCTATACTACTGCTTTAAAATATATCACATGACAATTTCTTCCAGAATAGAGTTATAAAGTTATTTATGCTTGTCAATCAGATGAATTAAATGAGTTATAGTAATGTATATGTTTGGAACATAAGTTTTTAACACAGATTAGTATGCTGTAGTCAAGTAGATTTTCAAAAACACTTGAATAAATGTTTCATTTTCTATGCCTTCTAAAATAAGACATTTACTTACTACAAGAAACTGCATCATTTAAAATCATTATAACTGACATATTTTATGAATTATAACATAGATATTTAAGTAATTATATAAAATAACTCACATTTAGATGTTAAAGAGTTCATTTTCCTTCACATAGTCGCATTTGCATCAGTTCTACTTCCTGGTAGAGTGTTCTTCCTGAATCTGCGATGTGTCAGTGTGATAACTGGGTCAAAGGTCAAATTGACTGCTTTCAGCTTCTCTGTGAGAATTCTGAGAGTTGAAGCTTTTGAAACAACTCGAGGACACTGTTCATGAGGTAGCCCACATCCCAGATTGTCTCCCTTAACATTTTGGCGGGAAACTTGTTAAAAACTAGTGACAAACATTCATTTAACAGTGTAAATGCATCTAAACATGACAAAACCTTTGCAATGTATTTTACAGGTTATTACAGCCTCTATGTAAGTGAAATTAAGCCCAAAGTTATTAATAAGTAATAAAACTCAATATTTTTGTCCCAACTCAATTTTTATGCAAATCTTATTATTTACTGTGTCTATATGATCAAAAGCATTTCTATATATTAATATGAAAAAAAACAAAGAGAAAGAATAAAGAAAAGAAAAAGAGAGTAGAAAATAAAAGAGTAAAGCAGAAATAAAAAATGTAAGAGAAAGCTATAAGAAGTATATACAATGGAATATTACTTACTGTTTATATTAATAGAGTTAAAAATAAAACACATTATTTACTATTATTTAGTTCTAATTATTATTAGTTAAAGCATGACAGATTATTTACAAATAAGCATAAGCAGTATAATCAAGAAAGTATAATTAGGAATAGCATTTGAAGAACATATAAACTTTTTACAAGGAATAAATATGTTATTGTTCCATTTATCATATTTTCATTACTCTTCTCTCCCTCCCCTCCCCCACCCTTTACCCACTACATAATCTAAATAGAATGTCATTGTTTAAACAAAGAAAAGAAAAAAAGGAGAAAAAAAAGAAAAAAAATGTATCAAATTACTGACCTTACTTCTCTTTTTCAGAAGAGAAACAAATTGAATAATAGCTTGTTATTAGTTCCTCAGATATTTTGACTGGTTATGAAACAAAACATTTCTTTGCACACAGAGAATAACTGATTAAATCTTTTCAGAATATTTATGCTTTCTGGAAATGCAGGAACTATATTTAAAAAGATTAATAATGAAGTAAAATGATGAGAGAAAAAAAAAAAAAAAAACATAGAACAAATCATTTGTTTTTTAGTCTCTTCTTCTTCTCTGAAGTCTTCCACGAAGTTTCAGTTGCCGGTCTCTTTAATGAAGGACTAGCCCATTCCATTTCCTCGATTTTATCCAAAATCTTATTTTTTTTGATAAACAGTAAAGCAGAGTCTAAGTCATCAAAAATTTTAGGACCATCAGGAAGGAAGATTTTTAGCTTGGCAGGAAACAGAAGGTATGTTTTAAACTATGCTTTTTTAAGCTCCCTTAGTGGCAGAAAAACTTTTCTTTTAGCTATTACCAAGGAAGAATAGTCATTGTCAAAACGCACAGTTGTCTCATTAATCTTAACAGGAGCTTTAACCCAAGCAGATTTAAGAACCATCTTTTTATCAAAAGATGATAGAAATCTAACTATAACTGATCTAGGATAGTTTTTGTTAGAGTTAGTATTAGCTATAGATCTATGTGCTCTTTTGATACCAAAAGAGAATGCTTCTGGTAAGTCTAAAGTTTTAGGGAGCCATGTTGTTAAACAAGTAGTAATATTGTTAGCTTCAATATTTTCTGGCAGCTCAAAAATCCTAATGTTATTGTGCCTAGATCTATTTTCCAGGTCATCCAGCTTTGTTTGTAAATGTGTATTTTGTTTCAGCAGAAACTCAATGTTGATTTCCTCTTCTTGGATTCTATTTTCCATGTCATTCACAGCTTCTTCTATGCCTGTCATCTGGATCTTCTGTTGTTGCAGGTCTATATGTAACAAGTCTATTTGGTTTGTAGTTTTTCTATGAAGGTATCAATTTTAGTATCCATTTTATCCATCTTAGCAGTAAGTTGCTGGATTATAGTTATCAGAGACTGAAGTTCTTTCTTGATGCTGGAGTCTTGAGAATTTGTCTTACTGGAACTCATTTCAGACTGATAAACTGACAGGAAAATTTCCAAAGTGATTTCTGACAGGAATATTGTTAAAATTTCCTTTCTTTTTAGATATAGTTCAAGAACTATATAAAACAAACATATTTAGAAAGAAAATTACTTCAAAAATTAATTTTTTAAGTAATTAATTCCTATCAGTGTAATGAAATTGGTGGAGCTGAAGAAATCTGCTGCTATCCTGTGTTCATCCTTGGCCACGCCCCTCATTAAAACCTTTTCTGAAGGCACGCCCTCTTAACACACTCCCGCTTCTGATGACAGTACCCAGTCTGGCTTAGTACAGGATACGGTCCGTAGCACCCCTGCCAGGCACAGGTACTGTGTCCGTGCCCACAGACACTGATCTGTATGACCTTCCAGGTGCAGTCTGTGGCTGTCCACAAACCCCTGTATATGGCAGCCATGAGGTGGAACTGTGTGTGTGCATACACACATGTGAAATGTTAACACCTAGGGCTACCACATACATGCACACACTGCACCAACAGTGCCCCATCCTGTACTGCTGTCCCTCACCAACACACATACACACACATGTCAATTGGTGGTATCAGTGGCAGACTCAGGCATACCTAATTCACACCCTGTGCATATGATGAAACTGTGCCACCTCCTGCAATCTCCAACATCAGTGCAGGAACAGGTAAACATGTTGCTGATGCACAGGGTGACTACATAGAAGTGCATTAGTAGTATCATGTTGATAACAGTACAGTGTGCTGATATGACTGTGTGTATATCCCAGCATGCCTGATGCAGTAACCGTATGACTGTCCTGAATTGTTATCTACACCCATAGTACATACCAAAGTGTAACAGCTGCACATTATTGCATACCAGTGGTAAGGATGTCAACAGATAGCCACATACATGGGTAGCACAGGGGGGAAGCTAATGCAAGTAGTGATATGCAATGATGGACATGTACAGTAATGGTGGCAAATTGCCCACAACGACTATGCAATGTGGATGTTTGCGCATGTTGATATGTGTGCAGTACCAATGTAATCCAAATCACAATTAACTATGACATAATATCAGTTCTACCATGGACATCTGCGCTGTGCATTCCTGGGTACATGTTGATAGTGCCTACATATTTGCACTGTTACCTACTGTTAGTGTTACCCCTTCTTTGCTGTACAATGGACTATTTCCAGCCCTGCTTACTGTAGCTTTGTTTGCATGCATGTTCGCTTGGGGTTGCCTGGAACACTATTTCCACCTGCAATGCAGAGTTACAGTGCTTCTGTGGACTCCTAGTGACATCTGCATAGCGTACGATACGTATGTCAAGTTTACACATGACAGAGCGTCACTGTCTGTCCTGTTCGCATGTACGTTGCCTGTGACACATTGCACACGTGTGCAGTCATATATGCCAGTGCTATGAAATCAGTAGCAGTACACCCACACATACACACCTTCAGTATGTTGTTCCCCATTGGCCCTATGTGTTGGTAATCACCATGGCAATCACACTACTATGGTAGCATGTGCAAAGGTAACCTGTGAATCACCTCTATGGTCCAGTTGTGGTTTATGTGAGTCATGTGGCAATGTCACAGCTGCCACATGTATGCAGTCAACCCTCACCCCTGGCCAGGAACGTACAACACATGTGTGGGATGCCACCACATAGCCAATCTGGGGACTGAACACTCTGAACCCAGTAATGCCATACCCTGTCAGGTGGCATGACATACTACAGTGACTACAATAACAGTCAGACATAGACCCGCACTGACAGCAATCTGAACACACTGGGGCATACTTGGAGACTCAGAATAGCATCCTGCCTGAGCATCACACACCTCTGCAGCTGGCACACAGGCATACATTACGTCAGAACAGAGCACATGCCACACATGGCACACACATCCCATGTGCCACACACTCACAGCCTGTAGGGCTACACAACACACCTGCTACAGATGTGTCAGGTACCTCTCTTGGCCGCTGCAGTGGGGTCCCGCTCAACAGGCTGTACAATGTGAAGGTCACAGTGATATGCCTGTGGGGCACTATGGTCCACCACAAAACACATGCATACAGGTCAGTCAGAGGCATGGACACATATGACTCAGTCATTGACCATGCCACTATGGATGACCTGAGACATACCTCCCTGGACTACATGATAGGGAACATAGAAGGGATCTCTCAGCATGTGGCATGGGCCAGTATGAGCCTGATCTTGGTTGCCATCATACCCTCACCAGGTATGCTACCACTATATGTAGGAAGGGTGTTCTATGTCTACATTCTGCTCAATCTCCAATGTCATTCATAGGGTATCCACTGGCTGTCAACATGTGCTTACATGCTAGGGAAGCCACAATGATTTGCGAGGGGCAGCTTGCACATGACACCCATGGGCCAATGTATATTGGTGAAGTCCCTTGATACACACATAGTGCCTTATGCTGCAGGACACGGATTACATAGCCACCTCCGCGGGTATCACACAGGATAGGACACTAACAGTGATGCTACACAACACCAGCAGTGTACACCACAAGATGCATGCACTGGACACTGTCCTCAGCACAGTGAACTGCAATGTCTGTGCAGTACCAGAGTCCTGATTCACGGCTCACAGGTGCAACCCATCACTGCCAGGTTATACCTCATACCATGCCTGTCGTCCCCTACACATGTAACACACATGGACAGGGGGGTGGTATCCCAAGGCACCACAGATACACACACCTCCAGGTTGTTGGCACAGCACAAAGCATCAGGGCCTATTCATGTGCAGCTAACAGTGTATCGGACTGCCTTCTGGTTCATAGCCTGGCACACACAACCGTCCCATACACAGGAAACCCACCTATCCTCCATAACAACACTGGCAATATGACAGTCTCAAAAACTGTCTTTATATGGCTGGACTGCATCCAGCCAAGCATTGTGCCTGAGCATTATTGTAGCTAAAACACACTAGTTGAAAGGTTCCCAGCATGTGGTCACTGAATTGCAGTGGAATAACATGTTACCACTCCCACAACAGGTGGGAACATGCAGCACCTGTACATCAACTACATGTAGACTATATGGCCCAGACCAGATGTGTATCCCCTGCTGTAGGTATTTTACCATATACACCCACACTGTATAGACACATACCACATGCGGCCCCTGCACAGTAAGACACAGTCATATTGTTATGCATTGCAAATACCATTTATCCACTCGAGGCACGTGTCATGTGTGCATTGCCATTGCTGCTTTAGGCAATGGCATGCATTGTTATGCACAAAGACCAACACAAGCTCATAATGTGTGACACAACCACACGTGGCAGTTGTGGGTTTCCAAAACATACCTATCTGTACTCTTACAATGGTAATAGACCCAGTAGCGGAGCGCACTATTGGCATTACTCGCCAACTAGCCTTGTTTGGCTGTGCTGATAGTGTGGTGACATCCCCTGTGTTTACTGGGGGAATATGCAGCATCTGGTGTATTGTAGTATTTGCCAAAAGGATCTTTTTTCTCACACTTGCAATTACACACACCCTACTACCCCCACACACACACTTGCCATTTGCAGGATTCATACCCCTATTTAACTATGTCACGACACGTGAGAGAGACACATTAGTGAAGCGCACTATTTGGATTACTAGGAGGTTTCTCTTTTCCGGCTATACTTATAGGGTGCTGACATCATCAGTGTTTGGAAAGGGTACTGTGCATCATGTAGTGTGATCTCCTGATTGCAAAAAAGCACATGCCTTTCATACAGAATTGCAGACACACAAGCTCCACACATCCAAACACACACACTTGCCACTTGTAGGTTTCAAACTCCTGTCTAACTATACTATGACACTTGAAAAGGCAGCATTAGTAGAGTGCGCTATTTGAATTACTGGGAAGTTTTTCTTCTCCTGCTATACTTATAGGGTGCTGACATCATCCGTGCTTAGATAGGGGAATGTGCATCCTGTAGAGTGCTTTCACAGTTGCCAAAAGGGACATATTCCTCTCACAGACTTGCAGACACACTTATTCTCCTTCACACACTCTAGGCAGTTGCAGGATTTAAACCCCTATCTAACTATGTTATGACACTCGTGACAGATGCATTAGCAGAGCACGCTATTTGACTTACTGGGCGGTTTCCCTTCTCCTGCTGTACTTATAGGGTGCTGACATCATCCGTGCTTAGATAGGGGAATGTGCATCCTGAAGAATGCTTTCACAGTTGCCAAAAGAGACATTTTTCTTACACAGACTTGCACACACACTAATCCCTCTCCACACACACTGGGCAGTTACAGGATTCAAACCCCTATCTAACTATGTTATGACACTCATGACAGACGCATTAGCAGAGTAAGTTATTCACACTACTTGGAGGTTTCTCTTCTCCTGCTGTACTTATAGGGTGCTGACATCATCCGTGCTTATAGAGGAGAATGTGCATCCTGTAGAGTGCTTTCACAGTTGCCAAAAGGGACATCTTCCTCACACACACACTAACCCCCCTCCACACATACTGGGCAGTTGTAGGATTCCAACTCCTACCTAACTATGTTATGACACTTGTGACAGATGCATTAGTGGAGCGCGCTATTCGAATTACTGGGAAGTTTTCCTTCTCCTGCTGTACTTATAGGGTGCTGACATCATCCGTGCTTAGATAGGGGAATGTGCATCCTGTAGAGTACTTTCCCATTTGCCAAAAGGGACATCTCCCTCACACAGACTTGCACACACATCAACCCCACTCACCCACACACACACACACACACACACTGAGCATTTGCATGGTTCGAACACCTACCTACCTATATTATGGCACTTGAGGGAGACGCATTAGCAGAGCACGCTAACGGAATTACTGGGCATCTGGTCTGCACCTGCAGTATTTATAGGGTGCTGACATCTTTATTTCTACAGAGGTATGTACATCTAGTACTACCTGTCAGGTGGGGGATAGCATATATATGCATTTGCAGCCACCTACGTCAGGTTCAGATATGCACATCGCACTGGCAGGTTATGTTCTATACCATGCTTCATGACCACAGGACCTGTAAAACACAACACAACCAGTCCAGAACACCACTCCCACATCCAGGATACACACTTTGCTTCCCTGGGAACAGTGCCGGGATATGCAGGTGTTCACATAAACCATTCCAGTTGTTAACATCAGGTACAGGCATATTGTGTGTGAGAACTACTCAGGCCTCTACCACTTTACCCTACAGCCACTACAATTTGTGGGTCCATGTGCTATGGCAGAACCACACACCACAGCCACATGGGGGAATACGTATTGCACCTGTCCATCTGCAACATGGGTACTCACTGTTCCACACCAGAGGTAGACCACCATTGTTGATATCTGACCATACCCACCTTTCCCTGGACATCCATATCCCATCCCCACCCCCAGGCAAGGTTGTCACTGCACACAAACTGTATTTAGCACAAGCAGACTCTACACTTGTGAAGACTGGGGTGGACGACTTCAAAGGACCCATGCTGGGGGACTATACTGGCCACTCTGTATAATCCTTGACAATTGCATTCTATGAGCATGTGTAAGGTTTGCATTGATCATGCTATCCCACATATACCCATGACTGCTCCACAACAATACACCTGTCAGGTGTACACCAGCCATATATGAGCCGTCCAACAGACAGAGTGAACTAATACATTGCAGAGCTGTAGCCCACAGAGGGAGGACATCTGTGAACAGTTCCAGCGTGACACTTCATTCCCACATAATCATCACAACACAGTGCTGACAGTGAAATTGTCCAGACAATGCAGATAGGGCTCCCCTCAGTCTGTTATTGATGGCCACTTACTGTTAGAGGTCCTCAGCAACCCTCTTCCAGCACACACCAACAACATGACTGTGGCTTAGCACATTCAAACCCTGGGATCTCCACTGTGCCCCTGCTTGACAGAGGCACAGCTCACTAGCCTCACATGTTGCCTTATGTGACCTACTTTACAGTGGCACAGTAGCCTACTGTACTGGGGATGCAGATGCCAAGCACACTCTGGTAAGCTGTCATTTCCTGGGACAACAATCCTAGTATTGACCTCTACACCCATATGTTCAATTGTCAGATGCACAATATTTGTTGTGCTGTTATACTGTTTGCAGGTCTTTATTGCCATAGCATTCCCTGTTCCTATGAACAACTTGTGTATCTGTGGAAGATGTTTGAATATGAGGGCGATCCACTATATCACTTATGTCTCTGTAGTCATTTACTGTGTGCACTGGGCAGATTGCTGTGTTGTGGTTGGTTCCTGGAATGACACGTACAAATACTAGATATGTGTGGCCAACTGCTAAACGGAGATATCACCTAAGTGTGTGAGCATGCCCAGTTCAGCCTTTCCATGGCATGTTGTCTGACATATGCCTCATTTATCAAAGTGTGCGAGCATGCCCAATGTGAGCTTTCCATATGTTGAACTCTGAAGTTCACCACATATTTGGGTGTGTGTGAACTTTAACAATATCTCACATTTATGGTTGTGTGTTGGGTGTCATGTTGTGTACTAACTGGCCAACTGCTTCGTGTCTGCCACAACAGGGATTATACTGTGCCTGCAGGGATTGCATGGGATACTTTGCATACAGTTGTCAACATCCTTTCATAATGACCTAACACTGTAGTACCGTATAGTGTACTGGTTCAGTACTTTCACTGTGGTGGACAGTATCCTAGGCTTTAGTCCTATCACTGCTTGACATCTTCATAGTGAACACAACAGACTGTGTAGAGGCCAGTTGTGCACATATGACCATGTTGCATTATGTTCAGATATGGACTACCTACACCAGGCTTGTCCAACATTGGTAGTGTATTCCACAACATAGGTGGACATTGGCAAACACTAGCGATGTTCCCTAGACCATTTCTGATGCTAGTCACAGGGTGTGTTTGTCCTTCGACACACATTGTAACTGGAGTTTGCCATGACATATGTCATGGTTAGTAAACTGTGCCTCCGTCTACCTCTGACATAACAGTGATAGCCAGGATTAACCTACCATCTCCCATCCACTCATCGGGATTCCTCTTGAGGAGTGTCGATAGGTGACTCTCTGGCTAACCTGTACTGGGAGTTTACTCAAGAGTGGGGGTGCCTTCTGTGTTATGGATCATTCTGTACAGCTTGTCCTATGTATCTCAGTGCTGGGGTTCAGGTCTCTCATGTGCATAGCTCACTGCCATTCAGATTGTACAAGGTGCAGCATGTTCATTGATTCCAGCTTGGACATGGCTTCATACATCAGGCACAGCTTGCCTCTGGCTGGGCAGTATGGCAGTGTGTGGAGCTGCAGTTTGTTTACTCAGGCAACACATGGCATCTGTTCATGCTCTTTGCTACTCCTGGTGGGGTACTGTTGTGGACTTTACAGTTGATGGAGGTGTCTGCTGAGGTATATCCCACAGGGGCTATTGTAGTCAATTGTGACACTGATGAAGGATAACTGCAGAGCCACAGTGACCTCCCCTTATCTACATCTGACAACCTTCATGATTGGGTGGGTATATGGTATGTTTCTGCGAACACTACAGCCACTTGTTTGTCCAGTGCAGGATATCTATCACCTTGTGTCCCCAGGTCTCTCATTACATGTTAGGTACATGGGTTAATACCTGTGTGGTAATTTGTGGGCACTTACTTTATATCCACAGTGGTTGTCTATACACAGTTCTGCAATTAGCTTGCTGATATGGCTATGGCTCCAGTTGTCTGTTTCTAGGTGGCCCTTTTGTGGGTTGCTTGTGTCAGCTGGGGGTCGGATATGGTGGGCTTTTTGTACTCCTCTGCATACATGTTCAGTCACAGTCCTTCCATGTTGGCCTGTACCTATGTGCCTTACTAGAATTGATACTTAATAATAACATCTTTATGTATCAAGATAAGATCTATAGACAAACATGGGGGGTAGCTATGGGCACCCCCTGTGCAAATGTCTATGCTAATATAGCAGTGTATGAATGGGAGAGAACTTACATTCTCAATAATGAAAGCTTTATTACCAATGCTATTTATTATAGGAGATTTGTAGATGACATTCTACTTTTTTGGAATGGCAGTGTGAAATCCTTACATGATTTCGTTGAATATATGGAATCAACTACCTCCTTCCTTAGCTTTACATATGAAGCCTCACCAATCACGGTTAACTACCTTGATGTAACTATAACAAAAAATAATCTGAATAGATTTACTACATCGCTGTTCAGAAAACCTTGTTGGAAAAATGGCATACTCCACCATGAGAGTATGCATCCACGCCATATTTTTCCTAATATTGTGAAAAATCAGATGGCTAGAATAACCAAACTGTGTAGTGACATCAAAGACAGAGAACAACTCTTGAATTTTCAAACCAAGTGTTTTATAAATAGGGGCTATCCAGATTATTTGCAAATATCCCCTAAAGATAGAAATAACCTGGTTCTTAACACTAGCCACAAGCAAGGTCATCATAGGTATTATAGTAAACCAAACATACGTAAGGTGCAGTATGACATCACATTTACCAATGACGTTAAATATATAAAAGAGATCATTTATAAAAATTGGAAATTACTTTATATGAATAAAGAGCTGAAGAATGTGGTGGGTGAATACCCTATCTTCAGATATAGTAATTGTCCAAATTTGAAAAGATTATTATGTAAAGAGAAAATATTACACACACCATTGGATATTAGGACCAACTTTAGGCAAGGAACATTTCCATGTAAGAAATGCTGTGTCTGCAAATACATTACTGACGAACAGTCATATGAAAATTTAGAAACTGGCTATAAGTTTATACCGAATTTTTATGCCACATGTGATACCACAAATATAATTTACCTGGCCACATGTGAAAATTGCGATGTATATTATGTGGGTATGACAACACGTAGGCTCAGAGATCGAGCCTACAACCACATATATGACATACGGAAAATGAATGCAAACAATGCTTTAGCCAGGCATTGTCAATCTTTTCCATCTCATATGTTCAAATTCAGGGTTTTGCAGATACTTTATCCTAATAGAAGAGAAGGTAATGTATTAGGCACTTTAGAACTTTATGAACTGAAATGGATACTAATGCTCAGGGCGCACATAGAGCCAGGCTTAAATACAGCTCTTAATATTAGACCAGCGCTACTATAGAGACTATATTCTATAGATTAGATTAGATACCAACTGTAACAATATGTTGACAAGCTGATGGTATATAAAATAGGGGCTTGTAGATCTATGTGTATCTTACATTATTTTTAATTGTTTTAATTTATATGACAGTGCCAATGACATAGTTATATAAATCCTTCTACACCATTCCTTTTTTATCCACCCTTCCTTTCTTTTGTGTGTTATCATTCTTTATTTGACTGGTTTATTTATAATTGTTTCAAATTGATTATATATATTATATATATTTTTTAGATATGTTCTGATGGAATTTGATATGTAGTATGATATATACAATTATGCATCAATATGAACTAATTTATATTAGTAATGTATTATTTAGATTTAAGAAATATAAACACAATATATTATTTTTATCTAATAATAAATATTTAGATTTTTTCAGATAGGAAGAAGTATATACCAATGTTCATCGATCTATTTATATAGGCATGGTTTTTGATTAATTGAAGGAGAGCACTGTGTATATTTATATATTTTAATATACTCTTAGATTATCTTACGATAGTAGTGAGAAGCCTTAAAGAAGTTGTACTAGTTTCAAGCGTAATTTCCATATGAGCTACGGCTTTAAGCACAAATGGAATTAAGTGTTTTCTAATTGTTCAATTATTTTTAGCCGCCAAAAATGCGGTTAATTAGGGTGTATGCTACACTATATAAGATGAGTTTTTATTCTTAAAGTTTGTAACCTGATGAAGCGCACTTGTTAGGTGCGTGAAAGCGCTTGTTTTATCCTAAAAATAAAATTATTTGCTGCTTATTCATCGTGGAGGCTTCAGTGATTTGTTGAATAATCCTGCTTCTCGTTTACTGGAGCCTTGGATGGTCGTGCTGGGTTTGGTGCTGATATTTCTGATTTTCTTGTTTTTGCTCCCGGCTAACTATCACGCGATGGAAACTCTGAATATAGAGTTGGACTATACACCGAAAGTTGCTAGCGATGCTACGAATTGGAATATTTTATTCCATCAACGTGAAAATTCCTTGTTGAACTTTGACAACCAAGATAATGCTCCACAAGAGGTGAATACCCACAATGAGAACATGCAGGAATTTTATGGAGAACTTAGGAGCCTGGAAAATAACCTCTACAAACTCCACAGGCTCATTTGGCAGAGGAAACACCTGGAGGCGTGCCTGCACTTCAAGGTCATTCCGCGAGGCATGCGCGTCCTCTGCATGCCGAGCTATGGAGAGGCTCATCCAGAGCTCCTACGAAGATGGCAACAACTAAACCTGGATCTTGGCAACAGTTATCTGAGGCTACTCATTGATTATTTCCAACCGGTGGAGAATGAACTCATAAATAAAGTTGAAGGTGAGCATAAAAATATGGTTGCAAAATACAAAAGTGAGCATTGCATGTCTAAGTTAAATAATATGCTATCACAAGTGACTTTCTATAGCAACAAATTGGAGCAAGTGAAACTAAAAAAGCTAAGACGAGACTGTAATGATTTCCAGTTCGGTAATATTTTTCTATGGCCAAGGTATAATGAAGCAGTAGTAGCCGGAGAGACTAATGGATCTAATAATGATATAGCAAGTAGCTCAAACATTAGTAACAACGCCGATAATTTAGAAAGTACTGTATCTAATAGTGGCGTGTCTACTTCACCACAATCAGAAGTAGATATCATTTCATCTGCCTCTTCTTTACCTTGCAACCAGCAAGGCTTGAAATGTGTAACAACAGGAGCCAGACCGAAGGAAGGTACATGTGTATTGAACACTACATCCAAAATGGCATCGATTTTAAACTCCCCGCTTCCATACAAACAACGAGCCCCGATGCGATCCACCAGCAGGGGAAGGGGGAAGCGCAAGATGTCAGGCGACAACTGGGAGAACAGGAAGAAGAAACACTGAACACTTTGTTTTTCAATATTTCGTCTCGGAAATTAACTGAAGCTGAATGTTCTGTACTTAACAGGGGATTATCATTTATTCCCTCTCGAGGCAGCGAACTTTCAGATACATTAATAATGCTTCGGAAATTTACTAGGAAAGTGGCTTTGAGACTCTTATTCCAAAATTCTGAATGTAATGAATATATGTTCAAAGCCACCGCCCTCAAGAGGAAAAGCACTTTCACTCCACCGTTACCTAGCTCTATTGAATGCTTTTTACGAGCTTGTGAATTTGATTTCTATGTCTATTACAAAGAGAAAAGACATAAAAAATTGTTTTTCAACATGAATGAGTTACAAAGGCGTAGTTTGGACTTACTATGTAATGATGAAAGTGTAATATTTAGACCTGCAGATAAAGGGGGGGGGGGTAGTAATAATGGATTCCAGTCTTTATAATAACATGATGAACATGATGTTAAGTGATGATACTGCATATTCAATGATAAATAGATCTGAAGTCATGTTAATTATTAGGAATGTTCAAGATGTACTCTACAATCTTCTAATGTCAAGCTGCATTGATAAACAGCTATATGACTACTTGGATATTGGGGCCCCTTTAATTCCCATCATCAAGGGGTTACCCAAAATGCACAAAGGGATATATCCCCCACCAGTACGGCCGATAGTATCTGGCCAGTCATGGGTAACTGAGAATGCCTCACAATATGTGCAACTTAAATTAGCCCCGTTGATAGAAAAAATACCCACAATATTAAAAAATTCATTTAAATTGTTGGAAGACCTTAAAAATTCCCCATGGGTTGAAAAAGTAAATCATGATACATTAATGGTTACCTTAGATATAAGGAACCTGTTTACGAGCATACCTAATGAATTTGGGGTGGAGGCTATTAGAAGCTGCCTAAATGAATATAAAATGGTTAATCAAAATGAACAATTTGTTATATGTGCCTTACTAGAATTGATACTTAATAATAACATCTTTATGTATCAAGATAAGATCTATAGACAAACATGGGGGGTAGCTATGGGCACCCCCTGTGCAAATGTCTATGCTAATATAGCAGTGTATGAATGGGAGAGAACTTACATTCTCAATAATGAAAGCTTTATTACCAATGCTATTTATTATAGGAGATTTGTAGATGACATTCTACTTTTTTGGAATGGCAGTGTGAAATCCTTACATGATTTTGTTGAATATATGGAATCAACTACCTCCTTCCTTAGCTTTACATATGAAGCCTCACCAATCACGGTTAACTACCTTGATGTAACTATAACAAAAAATAATCTGAATAGATTTACTACATCGCTGTTCAGAAAACCTTGTTGGAAAAATGGCATACTCCACCATGAGAGTATGCATCCACGCCATATTTTTCCTAATATTGTGAAAAATCAGATGGCTAGAATAACCAAACTGTGTAGTGACATCAAAGACAGAGAACAACTCTTGAATTTTCAAACCAAGTGTTTTATAAATAGGGGCTATCCAGATTATTTGCAAATATCCCCTAAAGATAGAAATAACCTGGTTCTTAACACTAGCCACAAGCAAGGTCATCATAGGTATTATAGTAAACCAAACATAGGTAAGGTGCAGTATGACATCAAATTTACCAATGACATTAAATATATAAAAGAGATCATTTATAAAAATTGGAAATTACTTTATATGAATAAAGAGCTGAAGAATGTGGTGGGTGAATACCCTATCTTCAGATATAGTAATTGTCCAAATTTGAAAAGATTATTATGTAAAGAGAAAATATTACACACACCATTGGATATTAGGACCAACTTTAGGCAAGGAACATTTCCATGTAAGAAATGCTGTGTCTGCAAATACATTACTGACGAACAGTCATATGAAAATTTAGAAACTGGCTATAAGTTTATAATTTTATGCCACATGTGATACCACAAATATAATTTACCTGGCCACATGTGAAAATTGCGATGTATATTATGTGGGTATGACAACACGTAGGCTCAGAGATCGAGCCTACAACCACATATATGACATACGGAAAATGAATGCAAACAATGCTTTAGCCAGGCATTGTCAATCTTTTCCATCTCATATGTTCAAATTCAGGGTTTTGCAGATACTTTATCCTAATAGAAGAGAAGGTAATGTATTAGGCACTTTAGAACTTTATGAACTGAAATGGATACTAATGCTCAGGGCGCACATAGAGCCAGGCTTAAATACAGCTCTTAATATTAGACCAGCGCTACTATAGAGACTATATTCTATAGATTAGATTAGATACCAACTGTAACAATATGTTGACAAGCTGATGGTATATAAAATAGGGGCTTGTAGATCTATGTGTATCTTACATTATTTTTAATTGTTTTAATTTATATGACAGTGCCAATGACATAGTTATATAAATTCTTCTACACCATTCCTTTTTTATCCACCCTTCCTTTCTTTTGTGTGTTATCATTCTTTATTTGACTGGTTTATTTATAATTGTTTCAAATTGATTATATATATTATATATATTTTTTAGATATGTTCTGATGGAATTTGATATGTAGTATGATATATACAATTATGCATCAATATGAACTAATTTATATTAGTAATGTATTATTTAGATTTAAGAAATATAAACACAATATATTATTTTTATCTAATAATAAATATTTAGATTTTTTCAGATAGGAAGAAGTATATACCAATGTTCATCGATCTATTTATATAGGCATGGTTTTTGATTAATTGAAGGAGAGCACTGTGTATATTTATATATTTTAATATACTCTTAGATTATCTTACGATAGTAGTGAGAAGCCTTAAAGAAGTTGTACTAGTTTCAAGCGTAATTTCCATATGAGCTACGGCTTTAAGCACAAATGGAATTAAGTGTTTTCTAATTGTTCAATTATTTTTAGCCGCCAAAAATGCGGTTAATTAGGGTGTATGCTACACTATATAAGATGAGTTTTTATTCTTAAAGTTTGTAACCTGATGAAGCGCACTTGTTAGGTGCGTGAAAGCGCTTGTTTTATCCTAAAAATAAAATTATTTGCTGCTTATTCATCGTGGAGGCTTCAGTGATTTGTTGAATAACACACCAGCTTTGTGTACTATGTGTTGCATGTGCTATGTTTGGAGGTTGTGGTTGCTTGGGATCTGCTTTGGAGGCTTCTGTTGGTGTGGTGTGTTTGTAATTAGGGCCTCTGTGAATGTTTTTCCGTGTTTATGTGTTTGGTTTACAGTTGTAATAGGTCTATGTGGGACTGGGTTTGTGGTGTATGTGGTTACCTTCTCCTCCTGACTAGTTTTGACAGTACTGAGTTGGGGGAGCTCAGCTTCCGGTTTGGAGACATGGTTGCATCTCTCACATATATTTGTATTTATTGGGGGGAGTTGTGGATTGTCTGTGTACTTGGGCCAGGTGTCACATTGCCTCTGGATTCACAGATTCTACTTGTTGTGGCTGGCCTTAGTGGATTGTATGTGTGGACATATTTTATTGCCATACTACTGATCAGTGATTACTTCCCTTTTTATGTCTGCTCTATCATGTAGTAGCTTCCTCATTCTCTTGCATGGTTTGGTAATGGCTGGAGTCCAGCATGCCAGATGCCTGCATGTATGGCATTGTGTCTTGTTGTTATTTGTGATTGCATACTCCAAGCATTCCTGGCTGTGTTCATGGAATGCCTGTATAACATGTTCTTCGGTGTGTCCCATATTCTGCACTTGCACAGGGCCTTTCATGGATTTCACATCAGTTTGGAGGGGTGCAACCTATGCTTTACACATGTTTTTCACTGTGGTTTTCTGGCCAGGGACTGTGGTTAGGATATGTATATCCAGTGTGATTACTCTATGGTCTGGTCTTACCAGTGAGGGTTACACTTCTCATCTTGCCATCCAGTACACATGTTGCTGATTATCACATCCAGTATGCTTACCCCTCTTGTGGGAGTGGTACGTTGTTCCTGGGCATTTTGGTTTATGGATTCTGGGAACTTTTCTCCTACTGTGCTGGTGCTAGTATAATGCTCCCAGTGTATGTCTGGGTATTTTCAGTCAAGCAATATAATGTGGTTTGGGGGGCTTGATATATTCATGTATTCCAACATAGGCCAGGTGCAGTTCCTGGTATTAGGACAGTAGTCTGCAGCAGGCTATATACTGGGAGGCAGTTTTAGCCATTGGTATTTGACCATGGCTAATCCATGCTGCTTCTTGTTGTGGTACCAACATGAGAGTGTGGTTATCCTTGACATTTATTGCTAGTCACCCTCCTTTTGTAGCTTGTTCCATGTTTTGTGGCTGTACAGCACAGTATGAGGTGTAACCTGGTAGTGTTAGGGTGCTGATGTGAGCCTTGACCCAGTTTGCTATTAAAGGACTGATATCAACATTCTCCATACTGTGTGCATTTACACTGCACACATCTTGCTGTTTAGACTTCTGGCATTGGGTAGCATTACATCTAGGTTCCTATCCCTTGTGGTACCTATGAAGGTGGGTTTGTGTTTTGAGACTTACCTATTCAGGGCATGCTGTGGGTACTGACAGCCTTTGCCAGTATCCATAGGGCCTGGACTGATAGGTGCACGGCACCCCTAGCAGGTGGTGCATCATGTCACACTCCGCATGTCTTCCCAGGCTGAAACACATTGGCTCCCCTTTGAATAACTGCATTACTTCAGCCAGTTATTGCAATTGATCATCCCATCGTCATTTTGTGGCTTCATGCTTGGTGAGGGTGGATGTTAGTCAGGGTCCTCAGGTGTGCATATAGTACATGGTGTTACATTACTTAACACATGGCATTCATGCCTCAGGTGGTGCTGCAGGGCTGCCTCCGTCGGATGCACATATTACACTCCCTGTACATGTTTGTGAGCAGGTCATGTCATTTTAGGCATCCCTGTTATTATTTGAGTGAGTCAGAGGGGGTATCATTCCAAGGGTTCCTACTGAGCCAGTGTATGTGCTATGCATTGCCTCTTTGCCAAGGCCAGGGCATACTGGGCATGCCTCCTTCTGCCTTCTGGGGCAGGCTCAGGTTCCTCCTCCTCCGAGTCACGCTCTGCCTGTGATGGCCTTGGCAATGGTGGGGGGCTGTTTGGCCCAGCCCTATGCTAGTCCTGCTGCAGCTGTTTTCGCAAGATCATATTATGTAGCATAGCACATACCATGACAATTTGGGTACATGTAGTTGGTGTGTACTGCAAGGCTCCACCAGATGTGTCCAGACACCAGAACCATGACTTGAGCAGCCCAAACACACGCTCTATTACATTACGTGTTTCTGCATGTGCCTCATTATGGCGTTCCTGTTCAGGTGTGTGTGCGTTTCTGATGGGAGTCATCAGCCACGGCTCCACTGCATAACCTGATTCCCCACCAGGTGTCCGTGTGGGATGTCCCCATTGGCAAATGTCTGGTACAGCTGCGTCAAATGCCAGATGTGGGAATCATGGTAGCTCCCAGGGCAGCCAGCACACACATTCATTATTATGCCCTGGGCATCACACATGACCTGGCAGTTGATGGAGGGGAAGCCCTTGCCATTAATGTAAGCCCTACCCTGCTCACCAGCTGGTGCTTTGATGCGTATGTGCGTGCAGTCTATTGCACCCACTACCTCAGGGTATTCCGCTATTTGCTGGAAGAGATGCATATTGCTGGCCAATACCTCACGGGCATTGGGGAAATATACATGATCACCGACATGTGCTGACATGGCATCCAGGAACTGGTGCAGTACCCTGGAGGCTGATGCCTGTGATATCCCCATCATATCACCAGTTGGTCTTTGGAAGGTACCTGTTGCTAGTATTCTTAGGCCAACACATACCTTGGTTTCCACTGGGATGGGTTCCCCTATGTTGGTTCTGTGTGTGAGGCATGGCCTGCACAGCTCAACTATTTGCTGCAGGAGCTCTCTGTCCACTCTATAGCGCTCTACTATCTCCAGATCATGTAACCCATGGTAGGTGACCCTGGGCCTGTACACTCTTCTCTGTCTCCTCACTGTGGGTTGTCTGGCACCATCTGCATTGTCACCACACTCAGCAAGTCGCCTATGTCTCATTATGACAGCTATGGCAGCCCCTAACATTTCTTCTCTGAGTGAAGCTTTTTCAGTTTTCACTTCTAATAGCTTACTCCTGTCTTGCAGTGTCTCTTGAGAGAAACATCCTGCACTGCTGTTTGCAGAGTTTTAAGTGCTGGGCTGGGCTACTATTCTGCCTGTGTAATTGCCTGCTTCTAATTGTTTTCATCTGCTAGCTCCAGCAGTATTCCCTGCAAGCTTCCTACTAATTCTGTTGCTTCCTTTTTCCTTTCTGTTTCCTCAGGGGGGAGCAGCATGCTTACCAGCAGAAACATGCTCACAGTGGCTTTCACGCGCGCACACACATGCTTACACAGTTCAGGATCTGCCTATTCAGTTTAAAACATGCGCACACCAGCACAAACAGTGTTAAACATCTACCAAGATGCTCCCACATGCTCAGTCTGCCCTACACGCGCACACACTGCCCTACTCGTGCTTCATGGCGCGCACACGTGCGCATGCATGCCCATCAAGAAACTTTGGTGTAAGTAACAGTGTACACCTTCCATTTCTTGACTTTCCCATGCTTATCTTGTGGCACTCCTCTTTCCCTGATCTGTGTCTGTCATCTGTCATGTTACACTGACCTCCAATGAACTTTATTTCTTTCTACCATTCCCCCCTGTGAAGTCACCTATCTCCTACTCTATTCCTCCCCCTTATGTATCTCTTACACTACTCAGACTGTGCTCATTTGCTATGTGACTATGGGAATCAGTATCCTAACCCTCATTTACATGAGATTGCCTACTAATGCTTAGTTACATGTCTTTGACTCAGCTTTCCCCCTTAGCAACCACTACATGGTGGCCATGTTGTTTTTGGTCTGCTGGTCCTTGCATTGTCATTCCATGTATTGCATAAAACCCACATTTGTGGGTTTATAACCTTCATTTTTATGTTTTATACAGCGCAGCCCATTTGCGTGGGGCTGCGCTGCATTTAAACATCGGCGATCGCCGAAAAAAAAAATTATATTTTTATAAATTTTGCATCAGGTTACCTTGCCAATGGCCACATATTTGGCCATTGGTATGCTGCCTGACACATATGCACCCTTTATTTGGAGCTGACATGGCTCCATTGTGATTTTTGCAGAAACGTACTCAGTTGTCAACTGAGTACATTTCTGCAGCTAAAACGTCTCTTACACGGGCTGGTTTCTGCTTCGTGGATCACTAATATACCTCATTTGCATACCTTTCGGCTGCAAGTGAGGTATTTAGCATATCCACGCCCAGTCCGTGTAAGAGACGTTTTAGCTGGTCTCTTACACGGAGTTTAGGGCTGTTCCTGGATCACGAGGCTTGCATGGAGTGTTACACATCTCTTACACTCCGTGCAAGCCTTCGTGAATCCTGCCCACTGTGTTTGCCTTGGTGTCAAACTAAATCTGTTATTCACGTCATCACAATTAGAACTGCTCAGATGGTTCTTATCGTGCAAGAGAGTCAAATGCTAAAAGATTTGTATGTTTATCCACAAGGCATTGTGAGTAGCAAAAAAATATAATAAAGGAAGCCATCTTGTTCCACATAATATTTCACTTCAGAGATGTTATGCAGATGTCATGTAAATGATTCAGGAAGTTATTGAACGGTGCACATTTTATGGAAAAATCAAGCACATCTCTAAAATATAATTTCAGGCAAGATCCAATAAGACTGAATTTCACAGATATAATAATGTGGAATGGTAGGGATAGTATATCAACTACAACTAATAAAACAAATAACCATAAACTCTTGTTTTGGATTGCAAAATTTCAGTATTAAATAATTATACCATGATCTTAGATTATATATGCTCTGATAAAGGCAAGATGAGTCTGTACTGAAGAAATACATATTGCAGGCAATAGTGGTAAAAATGTATTTGTTAAAAAATGTATTAGTAAAAGGTTGTAAACAGCCATCTGTTTGGTGGTGTACTGGTAGTCATTCTTCTTATATCCAGAGTTACTTGTTCCACCTTTGTCATTTGCTATATGTGCTGACATGTACAATCTATTCTCCGATAAAAACACTACAGTGACATTGGAAAATAAAGCATTTTTCTTGTTGAAATCCCTGTTAAGTGGAAACTTACAAGACTCATTACAAAATATACTTTTTTGTCTGGCTGTCTGCCAAAGACCTGGTTTCTAAATGGGTGAGACTATAGTAACATTAAAATAATTGTGTGCATGTGTGAAATACCCAATGACCTGTAAACAAACGACAACAGCAGCAATAGTTTCTAAAACACTTTGCATGATAGCCCTGAGTTTAAATGTTCACTAATCAGATATCTGGAGACAGAAATTGTTGGTTTGACTTCCTAAAACAGAAATTATTAATGGTTATGAACAAACACAAAACATTTTTCCTTTTCTTCATGTGAGGAAATTATAAGATGTGTCTAAGTAGCTATAGGAAATTGTAATAAGAAAATACAATACATATTAGCTGAAGAAATTAATATGCATTTGAATTTTATTTTTTCTGTAATTTCACTTACTTTTGTACATATTTATTCTCTTTCCTTCTGGTGCTGTACAATCATCTGTCTATTTTCTCAGCTTTGACACCTGCCTGATTTCTGAATAGAATGACTGATTCTTCCAGGAACTCCAGAGTAGTTCTTCACCAAATGGGTGCTGAGTCCTTGAAATGGCAACCTCATTTGTATTCACATGTAGTCCTGTGAAGTTGGGGATCCCTCAGGGAGTTGTGTACATGGGCCAATAACACATCATCTCTACATCAGTCAGTCATAATACCTGTCTTGGGGAGTGGTTAGTGTAATAATTACAATGCCATTGTGTCCACCTTCTGCAATCTGAGTAGTTGACCCATGAAAGTGCTGCTCTTCTCTTGAGGTTGCAAAGCGTTTGGGCTTCCACAGACCCTCCCTTTAGGATAGCAGAGATAACTGTGACACCTGCATGATTCCTGGATACAATGATTGTTCCAGGAACTGTGCAGTAGCTTTTCACAAAATGAGCCCTAAGTCTTTGAGATGACAACCTCAGCTATGTTCACATGTAGTCCTCTGGGGTGTTGGGGATCCCTGACCCTGAGGGAGTTGTGCATAGGGGGCAGAGCCATCATCCATACCACAGCCAGTCACAACCCCTGCCTTGGGGAGTGGATAGCTCAATTATGTCAGCACCATTGTCTCCACCTCCTGTAATCTGAGTACATGACCCATGAGACTGCTGATCTCTACTGCACAAACCCTTCCATTAGGATAGGACAGCTGGCCATTAATCCCTTCATCTGTCTCCTGTAGTTGCCCCTACTATCAGCTTAAGTCTATCCCCAAATTGAGGTCACAGGTGGCAAAAATGAACTCCTTACCTCTGTGCCATTAGTCTGACGGTCTTGTCACTTACAGAGGCTACAATAGTATTAGTGGAGTGCTGAGGTTATTTATTTATTTGTTTGTTTACTTATTAACTAACCTACTTACTAATTTTTAATACAAATCTTTATGAAGCAAGACCCATTTAGATGTTTTTCTATGCCTCTTATTGACTAATTGATATTTTAGTTTAGTTTCTTTCTCTGTGCTTTTTGTTTACTTATGATTTTTTTTTATTTTTAGCAGTTTTACATTAAAAACATTTTTTTTCTTTTTGAAGTATGTGACTTACAGATGTATTTCTCTAAGGATAACTATATATATATATATATATATATATATATATATATATATATATATACATACACAGAGAGAGAGAGAGAGAGAGATATTTTGATAGGTTGCATATAATAATACCCCTCCCCCATGGGCATACTGTACATTATTTCTAATTTTGTATAAAACATTATAGTAGTTTTGAACAAAGCCAGATATGTGAATTGCTATTTCACTGCTGTTTCATTGTGACTGGTAAGAGGAAACAACACAGAGTATTCAGTGAGGTTGAAGTCAATAGGAAATAGGCATGACTCTGATCAAATGAATAACTGCTTTTGGATCCTGCATGTTTCTAACATCATGGAGCTAACAGGTATTTCTTTTAGATTCGAAGATACTACATACATTTCAACTAGCGTCAATCAAGAAGCAGCATATGACCTAAACGATAATATCTTCAAAGTTCTGGTTTAAACATGTAAACTTAAATTTATCTTGTGTGGTACAGTGACACAGTAGCTCCGTCTAACGTTCTTGGTGCTCTAGGTCTGATGTCACTTAAGGTACTTTCTGTATGGAGCCTGTACATCTGCCCTGTGTCTACATGCTTTTTTCTTTTTTTTGTTATGGGTGTTGAAGTTCCCCTCTGTCATCCTACATTTGGTAGGATAATTGATGATCCATTAGAATGCCTGCATGTGTGTGTGTGTGTGTGTGTGTGTGTGTGTGTGTGTGTGTGTGTGTGTGGGTATGTGTATTTGTATGTGTTCTCTCTGTGTATGTTTGCTTATCTTTCTGTCTGCCTGTGTGTGTGTGTGTGTGTGTGTGTGTGTGTGTGTGTGTGTGTGTGTGTGTGTGTGTGTCTGTGTTTGTGCTTGCACATTCTGCAGTCAATTGGCTACAGTTTCAGTTCAAGCTTCTATGCCTTTTCCTCATGATGACTGGAGGTATACTTCAACTCCTCCATCACTCACCATGCAATGGATTAAGCTGTCAGTTTGTCAATGAACCAATGAATACATTTTCCTTGCATGTATTCTACCCTCATTAATCTGAAGTATAGTATAGTATAGAAAAGTATAGAAAAGTAACAACAATATACATTTGAACAATCAGTCAAATGGCAGCAAGAATACTCTTCACTTCAACCTATTACTGTAAGTGTAGGGATTCATAATTGAATGACTTCTATTTAACACATTAATGCAGTACCTATACACTGCTGCCAAGCATTCTGCACTCATTCAATATGCAAATCAGTCTACTTTCATTTGCACTGGCCCCAAGTAACATAAACTGCAAGAAATAACCAAATAATCTTTTACATCTCTTTGGTCCTGGCTGTACAATTATGAGCCTCCTTACACTTACTGGGTAAAAGCCGTATTAAGCCATAGTAAGTCAACACACAAAATGCCATTGTCTCTCAAAGTAATTCCTCCTAGACTGCAATCACGATTCTAAAGTACCATGCAACTGCCTAGCCAAGCACAATGAACATCCTATCGCCAGTGTAATAACCAGTGTCAATTTTCAAGGGATATTTCTTATGGCCTGCTAAATGAATTCCTGCTGGAATGCAATCGTGATAAAATACCATTTCAAATACACAGTTTTTCTACCTCTTTCACAATGTTAATTGTACTCTGTAATATATCAGCATCATTAATAATGTTTGAATACTGTACTGTTCTTAGACATTTGTATTATTGCTATTACTGAAGCGCTATCATCCAAAAAAGGAAGCCAATCTGGTGGTCCCCTGCCATAAACAAACTGTACAACAGAAGGAAGAAACTGTTGCAAAAGAGAGTAAAATCCCATGAGTGGAGGAGCTCCCTTGTCAGCCTCAGTAAGAAGCTGAGATCCCTTATAAGATCCTCCAAAGCTAGCTATGAAAACATAATCGCCACTAATTCTAAGGACAACCACAAAGCATTCTATAGCTATGTCAAGAATCTCAATGGCAACACCCAGATCTGCTCTGAGTTACAGCACAATGGCATGAAAATGACAGAACCAACTGATATTGCCAGCATCCTGGCAGATAGGTTCAGTGCTAACTTTAGCCCCCCATCCCCTAAAGGGCCCATATCTATACAGGAAGAATGCAGAGTCCCTGTAATCACAACTACGTGGGTAAAAGGTGCACTCTCTAAAGCCAAAAACACAGCATCCATGGAATTGGACAACATCCCAGGCTGCGTTTTACATGAACTTCAGAACAAACTGTCTCCCCACTTAAGGACCATGTTCAATAATAGACTTGCATCAGGCTTTGTGCCCACTGAATAGCACACAGCAACAGTTATCCCACTCCACAAAGGGGGATTCACCACTGATGCCAGGAACTATCGACCTATTAGCCTGACGAGCCTGGTCTGCAAGGCCATGGAATGTATCATCATGGAACTCATAAACAAAGACATTGGTAACCTCCAAACTCTGAATCCCACCCAGTTCGGGTTTGTGAAAGGCAGATCATGCCTCTTGAACCTGATCGACTTCTTTGAGGCTGTCACCAAAGCTGTAGATGAGGGTAAGGTAGTACACACAGCCTATCTTGGACTCTCCAAGGCTTTTGACACATCCCCCATTCTGGAATTATAGCTAAACTCACTAAACTAGGTATAAATCCCTACATCACAAGATGGGTTGCCAACTGGCTCACTGACAAAACCCACACTGTAAAAGTTGCAGACTCCAAATCTGACCTCAAAGCAGTGACAAGTGGAGTACCACAGGGCTTCGTCCTGAGACCCGCTCCTGTTTGGTATCTACTTTTCTGAAGTACAGGCTAACACAGAATGACTCTGGCTAATGAAGTTTGCAGATGACTACAAACTAGGAGCCATAGTCAAGTCCCCAAATGATGTGGACATCCTACAGAAGGGCCTCGCTGAAACAGATGCCTGGTGTCAGAGCCATGGCCTCAAGCTCAATGCCAAAAATTGCAGTATCATCCCCTTTAGTAAAAACTCTGTACCCATGAACTACCACATAGGCAACAATCTACTCAACATCAAATATGTGATGAGACCATGGGACCCAGGTGGACAGCAGTCTCTCCTTTGATGGTCACATTGCCACAGTAGTCAGGAAGTCTTTCTACGTGGCACACCTCATCATAAAACGGTTCTCATCCAGGAAAAAAGAGGTCATTGTTCCCCTCTACTCGACACTCATTAGACCCATTATAGAGTACAACGCCCCTTTTGGAATGTTCCTCACAAAACATCTGCAGCAGCTGGAAAGGCCACAGAAGTACCTCACAAAGAGAATTAATGGCCTCAAACAAATGCCTTACACTGACTGCCTCAAAAAACTCCAGCTTTACTCCGTAGCATATCGCCTACTCTGAGGTGATCTCTGCTAACATATAAAGCTATGTCAAACCCAGAGCTGTTGGATATGCTACACCTAAAGAAATCTCAATCCCTCTGTGGTACATGTTCTAGGGACCTAAACCTTGTCACCACAATAAACAGGACATGCTGGAGGGATAGATTCTTGTCCCAGAGACTTCCCACACTCTGGAACAGGCTACCCATTTATGTCAAGCAAAGTTCTTAATTAGCACTCTTCAAGAAAAATCTTGATGAGTGGATGGGAAATAGGAAATACACCCCGGGGATCACTTCTGTGTCTCTGCTCCACAGTGGCACAGGAAAATAACTTTCTTGGGTGGCGTAAGCCAGGGAACCTTACTGACTAGGCTTATGTAGGCCCTGGGGCCGATAGCCTAGTACCTAACTATGAACCTATGAACCTATTATTGTAGCTGAAACTATAGAGTTTTAAACATGACATTAACATGTAAGTGCATATCATGTTCAAGTCTGCAAATGATAACAGAAAAGACAAATGCAAAAAATGCACTCACACAAACAAGCATGTATATGCATGTAGAAAAACTCACATGTGCTTACTTGTCAGAAAGAAAATCTCATTTGACTATAGCGAGACTGGCGAGAGATGCCACGAAAAAGATTAAGATACATCATTTGAAAAACATCTTCATAAGGTAAGAATAACATCACTTAAACTAATACATTTTTAATGGTATAAATATACAAGTAGCAAGCATAAGTCTGGAACAATATTTTGATTTCAACAGAATTTTCTTCCATTAGGGTATATCATATTGCTGTCAATGCATTATTGTTGCATCTAATCTTTCAGCTTTATTCCTTTAGCAGTTTAGCACAGAGGATTGCCACTATGTGTGTATTATCCTATAGTCCATGGTTTGATTTCTCAGCTTCCATTTATTAACTTCAATTTTCTGAGGAAGTCTCCTAACTAGACAGGTTTGGCAGGTTGCTATTAAAAAGATGCTTGTGCTTAGTGTGGTTCCTGGTTAATAAAATAAAATAAATAAACGAATGGCACAGAAGACAAATTGTTCAGAGATGAAAATAATATAGGAGATTATGAGCTGGTTGCAGATCATAACCACCTTGTTATGTGTTTGAGACATGGATGGCAAGAAATTCACCTCAAAGCTATTTATCTATCTATGTTGTTAACTGTCACATGAAATCTGAATAATTCTCACAATGTTTTGTAATGGTGATTACTATATTACCTTCTTTGTAATACGGGCAAAAGCAATGTGTTCTTTTCTTTCCTGCACAAAAAAAAAACATGTACACATATACATATGCATATATTCACATTCACTCACACACACACACACACACACACACACACACACACACACACACACACACACACACACACACGAAATTTCCAGAATGGTTTAGGTTTACTTAGCAATAAAAAAAAAACATATTTTCATAAGCAAAACGTAAAACAGTTAATGACTTTTTTAAATGTGACATTTAACAAATCAGCAACAATAGTTTACAGTAATAAAACATTTTATAAATGATAACTGATAAAGACTGAAATGTTAAATTTAGTTGCTGCAGTATTTAAGCAAGTTGTTGTTCAGTACCTAAAAATACCTTAATGCCAGGCAATCATATCTAGCTGTTTTATTTTTCCCTTTTTTCATTTTTAAGATACCTCAAGGAGCAGACCTCATTAAATTTCAGTGTCATTCAGGTGAAGGTCGTACTGAATAGTTTCTATTTTCTTTAAGAGGCGGACTTTATTGCTGCTGTGAGATTCTGTTACTTTCGACATGTCTGAGCATGATTACTGGAAAAAAGCAGCCACAGAGCCTTTTCGGCATACAGATTTTAATGGCACTGGAACTTAGCCCTTTGAAGGGCAAAGTCAGGCTATTCAGAATTAAAG
>NC_056728.1:1475219077-1475239077 GCF_019279795.1 Protopterus annectens | reverse complement strand
TTAGAACATAGGTGGTTTCAGCTTCTGTGTGATTGAATGGAGTGTGTCGCTCACCAGGTCAGGATAAAATAAGCGAGCATTATGGGTTCTTCTTCAAACAGTTTTATTGTATGCAAACACATCATACATGAGGTTAAGTAACTTTAACTTATAAACAAACTAGTTATCATGCACATAGATGTTAACATTCTGGCTGCACCTTCAAAATGCCACTAAAACTAACACGTGTGCTATTTATATGCATACACAGATCTTGGAAATGCTTCTTAAAGGTACAACACACCTGTTATTCTACATCCTCCCTCTTTGAGAAAATAAGTTAGGCATTGTAACTGATAGTAATGAATATGCAATTTACATAGAAATGATTTTTATCATGCAATTATACAAAACTAGATACAGATATACAACTATGTCCAAGTTGCTGTGTATTTCACACTAGGTTTTGAAATGCAACCATATCATGTGACATAAAATTTGGGATCTGGTTTAGCAACTGGGATTGTCTCTGCTGACTGTTCAATCTTAGGAACACTGGAATCATCTGCCAGAACAGTATCAGGAGTTAAGACATGTTCTAGAACAGGAATATCATCTGGGTTACTCTAAGAGTTAGAGTCTTTATCACAGGTATGATGCTGTGTAATTGGTTTTGCTACAGGAAAAAGATGTCTGCAATTTCTCCTGTATTCCACACCCTCGGATTTAACAAAATAGGATCTTGGTTCTGCACAAATACTCATTACTTGACCAAGCCAGTCAAAACCTTTCGCTGTTTGCATCTCACTGTCTATCCTTTTTTTCAATGGACTAAGAAATCTGCTTGAATTGTCATAGCTGGACTATTGGAAAGAATGTTTTCTAGATATCTGGGCTTAGATGGCTTGGCTGTTCTTAGCTTTAGGCCTCAATAAACTAGACGTGATAGGCAATGTTGTTCTGATTTATTTAGAGAGAAGTCTCTGAGCAGGTGAGCCAATTATATCATCATGGGGTATGTTTCTGAGATTGAGTAATCTCAAAAAAAATCTGTATTATCAAGTTTTGACTTTTCAAGTAATTGTTTTGAACTTTGTACAGCATGTTCAGCAAATCCATTTGATTGCAGATACTCTGGACTACTAGTAACATGTCCAAAGTCCCATTCTCTGGCAAAATTCTAAAATGATTGGTGAATTGAGTACCATTGTCAGAGATTAATTTATGTGGACTGCCACAGAGTAAGAAATAGGTTCATATGTTCATAGATAGTTACTAGGCTATTGGCCCTAGGGCCTATATAAGCCTAACCAAATGGTACCCTGGCTTTTGCCACTGAAGAAAATTATTTTCCTGTGCCCCTGTCAAGCAGAGCCACAGAAGTGATCCCCGGGGTGAATTTCCTATCTCTCATCCACTCATCAAGCTTTTTCTTAAAGAGTGCTAAAGAGGAGCTTTGTTTGATACAGATAGATAGTTTGTTCCAGAGTATGGGAAGTCTCTAGGACAGGAGTCTATCTCTCCAGCATGTTCTGTTTATTATGGTGACAAGGTTTAGGTCCCTACAGTATGTAGCTCGGAGGGATTGGGATTTCTTTAAGTGGAGCATGTCCAACAGCTCTGGGTTTGACATAGCTTTGTATGTTAGGCAGAGATCGCCTCAGAGTAGGCGATATGCGACAGAGTAAAGCTGGAGTTTTTGGAGACGGTCTGTGTAGGGCATCTGTTTGAGGCCAGGAATCCTCTTTGTGAGGTATTTCTGTGGCCTTTCCAGTTGTTGTAGATGTCTTGTGAGGTACATACCAAAATGGGCATTGTACTCTATAATGGGTCTAATGAGTGATGAGTAGAGGGGAACAATGACCTCTTTCTTCCTGGATGAGAAACCTTTTGTGATGAGGTGTGCCACGTAGAAGGGTTTTCTGACTACTGTGGCGATGTGATTATCAAAGGAGAGACTACTGTCCACCTGTGTTCTAAGGTCTCTTATCACATCTTCAGAGTTAAGTAGACTACCACCTATGTGGTAGTTCATGGGTACAGAGTTTTTACCAAAAGGGATGACAATGCACTTTTTGGCATTGAGCTTAAGGCCATGGCTTTGACACCAGGCATCTGTTTCAGTGAGGCCCTTTTGTAGGATGTCCACATCGTTAGGAGTTTTGATTATGGCTCCTAGTTTGCAGTCATCTACGAAAATTGTTAGCCAAAGACCTTCTGTGTTAGCCTGTACTTCAAAGAACTAGATACCAAACAGGAGATGACCTAGGACTGAACCCTGTGGTACTCCACTTGTCACTGGTCTAAAGTTGGATTTAGAGTCTGCAACTTTCACAGTGTGGGTTCTGTCAGTGAGACAGTTGGCAACCCATTTTGTGACATAGGGATTTATACCTAGTTTAGTGAGTTTGTCTATAATTCCAGAGGGGGGATGGTGTCAAAAGCCTTGGCGAGATCTAGATAGACTGTGTGTACCACCTTACCCTCATCTACAGCTTTGGTGACTGCTTCAAAGAAGTCTATCAGGTTTAGGAGACATGACCTGCCTTTTACAAACCCGAACTGGGTAGGGTCCAGAGTTTGGAGATTACCAATGTCATTGTTTATAAGTTCCATGATGATATGCTCCATAGCCATGCAGAC
The DNA here is from genome assembly GCF_019279795.1 of Protopterus annectens. Taxonomy (NCBI): domain Eukaryota; kingdom Metazoa; phylum Chordata; order Ceratodontiformes; family Protopteridae; genus Protopterus; species Protopterus annectens. The sequence goes on along the minus strand of NC_056728.1, from coordinate 1,475,236,455 downwards.
CAGGCTCGTCAGGCTAATGGGGCGGTAGTTCCCAGGGTCCATGGTGGCTACCCTTTGTGGAGTGGGATAACCATTGCTGTGCGCCATTCATTGGGCACAAAGCCTGAGGTGAGGCTATGATTGAACATGGTACTTAGGTAGGTTGCCAGTTCATTCTGTAGTTAATGTAGAACGCAGCCTGGGAAGTTGTCAGGTCCCATGGATGCTGTGTTCTTGGTTTTGTAGAGTGTGTTTTATCTGTGCAGCCATGATTACAGGTACTTTGCATTCTTATGGTATAGAGATGGGCCCTTTAGGGGATGAGAGAGGGGTAAAGTTAGCACTGAATCTATTTGCCAGGATGTTGGCAATATCAGTTGGTTCTGTATATTTAGTGCCATTGTGCTGTAACTAAGAGCAGATCTGAGTGTTGCCATTGAGATTCTTGACATAGCTATAGAATGCTTTGTGGTTGTCTTTAGAATCAATGGCGATTTTGTTTCATAACTAGCTGTGGAGGATTTTATGAGGGATCTCAGCTTCTTACTGAGGCTGACCACGGAGTCCCTCCAATCATGAGATTTTACTCTTTTTTGCAACAGTTTCTTTCTTCTGTTGTAGAGTTTGTTTATAACATGGGACCACCAGATTGGCTTCATTTTTTTGGAGGATAGCATCTTGGTTCTGTTAGGGATTACACGATCCATGCACTCATGTAAGTGCTTATAAAGTGCAATTGTATAGGGTTCAGCAGTTGTATCTCTATTGTCCGTCAGCATGGGTGTCGTGAAGTTTGCCAGTTCTGTCCTAAGAAACGTGAAGTTGGCTTTGGAGAAATTTTTTACGGTGGTTTCCCTAATGGGGGGGGAGGGGGTGAGGGTAGGATGTGGATGTCTAGGGTGATTTGCTTGTGGTCGGATCTGACCAATGAGGAATTGACCTCTGGTGTGGAACACTGGTTCCCCATGTTGGTAATGACCAGGTCTAGGATATTGCTGCCGCTGATGGGAGTGTGGATAAGTTGATCCAAGGCATTGGAATTTATGAATTAAAGAAACGTTGAGCACAAGAGTTGGTACATGAGTAGTTTTCCCAGTTAATGGTGGGGTAGTTGAAATCGCCCATTATTAGGGTGTTAGTTTGTACCCTAATATTTTCCAGTGTATCAAGAAAATGGAGTGGGATTCCTGGGGCATGGTTGGGGATCTGTAGCAAGCTGCAGTTTGCATTGCAGTCTTGCCCAGAGTTAGTTGCACTTGGTAATCTCAGATGCATTATGCTGAGCAACTAGCCTGGAGGTGTGGATATCCTTAATGAATATGGACAAGCCTCCACCTTTAGTGCTTTGGTCTAGGTTAGGTGGCCGAAAGGTATGTTATGAATTATAGCCTGGTAATGTAGGGGTGCTCTCTGGAGCCTTGAAACAGGTCTCTGTCACTGCACAGATGTCGATGTTCTCCAGTTTAGGGAGTGCCTCAAGTGAGTGCATTTTGAGGTTTAGACTTATGGCATTAAGTAGCATTACCCTCAGATTTTGCTTGCTTGTACCTGTTACGGTGGTGAATTTGTCATTTGAATCTTGCCTAAAAAGGCACTATAAGGGTGGCAAGAGCCTTAGCCAGTATCCGGAATCCCAAGGGTGACAGGTGCAGGCCATATTTGGCAAAGCATCATGGTTTGTCGATCATGTCATCCCAGGCAGACAGATACTGGATCCCCTTAGAATGACACCAGAAGCTTAGCCAATTGTTGAAGTCAATCATTTTGTCCTTGTACTGTGGTATCATTATGGGTGATGGCAGGATGCTACTCAAGGCTCGGGTCATAGCTGCCTGGGCTACAAGATCAGAAAGCTCCTCCATGTCTCTCTTCATGTAGTCCAGGGAGGTACATCTCAGGTCATTCACACCAACATGGACAATGACAGAATCATATTTGTACTTGCTGTGGAGTGACCTGAGTGAATGCGTTATGTGACATTTCAACTTAGTAATGACTGTAGTAGAAGTTAGATTAGGTAGTAGATCGATCTCGAACAAATTTGAATAAGAGTCTACCACTACTAAGTAATGTTGATTGTTGTACTCAAATAGGTCAGTAGCTACAGTTGAACAAGGTAGATTATGAATTTGACTTAGCTGAAGTGGCTCTCTTTGCAAATGCACTTTAGTACTATTACATACTGAACAAGAAGAATGCACTCTATCAATGTCTTTTGCTAGAGAAGTCCAAAATGCTAGTCCTCTCACTCTTCTCTTAGTAGATTCAGGACCTGAATGACTACAGTGTAAAATCTGGATATATTCTTGTTGTACAGAAGCAGGAACAACAATTGTAGGGCCTTTGAAAATAATGCCATCTTCCATCAACAACTCATCTCTGTAAGGAAAGTAAGATTGAACTTTAGGTGGTGCACTTGATTGCTATGATGGCCATCGATCACTGATATAGTAACTGAGATTCTGCAAAACTGGATCAGTCTTTGTATGATCTCATAGCTCATCATGTCTTGTGGTAGAAAAATTCCACACTTCCCATGACATCAAAGTCAAAATTTTCTGCTTCAAGCTGTTCTGTTGTATTTCTGGGTAATCTGGATAAGGTATCAGCCAGATAAAGAAGTCTGTCTTTCGTATAGACCATTTTAAAGTTGTACTTTTGCAATTTGCATTCTTTCTAATCTCACTGGGGCAGAATGCATAGACTTCTTTAAAATAGCAACTAAAGGTTGATGATCAGTTTCAATCTGAATTTCTTGACCATAGATATAATCATGAAACTTGGAACATGCAAGCTGTATAACCAAAAGTTCTTGCTCAATTTGAGCATATTGCATCTCAGTCTGGGTAAGTGTTCTAGATGCTTAGGCTACTGGTTTGCCTTCTTCAAGAATAACTGCACCTAAACCAAATTTTGAAGCATCGCAGGAATGAGTCACTGCTTTGCTGCTATCATAGTACCTTAATGTTGGTGGGGTAGCAGTTTTCTGCTTAAGAAATTTGAATGCTCTCTGGTGCTGGTCTAGCCATGACCAAGCAACACTTTTACATGCAAGCTCTGTCAAAGGCACTATCAACTCATTGAAGTCTGGTACAAGCTTGCCTAAGTAACTGACCATATCAGGAGAACTTTGTAGAGCTTGCATATTATCTGGTGCTGGCATTTCAAGAACAGCTGCTTGCTTAGATGGGTCTGATCTCAAGCCCAGTAAACTAATGACCTACATATGTAACTTCTGGTTGTCTGAATGTGCACTTCAGAGGATTAAGCTTTAAGTTCACTTCATGTGCTTTGTCTAGAACTTTCTTAAGATTTCTGTCATGCTCTGCCTCACCAGTGCTGCTAAGCAATATATCACCTACTATTATGGCATAAGTATAACCAAAAAAAATTTGCTCCATTGCACGCTGAAAGACTTCACTTGGAGAATTTATTCCAAATGACATTCTTAGGAATCTACATCTTCCAAATGGGGTACTGAATGCAGTCAGTAATGAAGATTTGCAATAAAGCAGCACTTGCCAAAGTGAACTCTTTGCATCTAAGACAGAAAACACATTGGCATTCGGTATCAGGGCTGCAACCTCTTCAACTATATGCATGGGATAATGCAGTCTCTTCAATGCTTTGTTCAAATCTCTTGGGTCAATACATATTTGGATTTCATCTGAGCCTTTTTTATGTCCTACTACCACGGACAACACCCATTCGGTAGGTTCTGTAATTGGAGAAATTACACCTTGTTGCGCCATTTTGTCCCAATGAGGTGAGCATTGCTATCAGAAATTATTTGCTGGTCTGACCACTGGACTGATCTCTGTTTCTAATTTCATGGAAGACACAACTGAAAGTTTGCCAATCAGTCATCGAAAACATCAGCAAACTTTGAAAAAATAGTATTGGTGAAGCTGAACTAGGACATGTGCTTATTTGATGAACTTCTTTGGTAAAAAAAAAGGCAAATTCATTTTCAGACTGTCTCTGAGAACCAGTAATGACTGCACAGGTCTTCAAAGCACATAGAACAATAAGCTATAACAGTTCTTAGCCACATAATATGAAAACAGTACTGAGCCTTCGGTTTGAATTTCTTCACCTCCATAAGTTACAAGTTTCACACAACTAGTCATATTTAGTTGTTCACCAGCACTGACCCTTGCAAAAGTAGCTGAAGTTTTGACATTACACTTTGAACCAGTATCTACTTTAAGCTCCGTGGATTTACCATTGATCCAGACAGTGCAAAACACTTAATTTCTTGCCACTAAATCTACTGCATCAGTCTTTTCACCAATTACTGACACACCATCTACATAGAAACCATACTGTTGCAGGTCTATTTGATCAATTTGTCTTTTGGAGCGACCCTTCTTTGTAACTGCGTGAGGGTTACTCGATTTACAAAATCTTTGAAAATGGTTCCATTTCTTACACTTTTCTCTTCTGGACTCATGGTTGGTACCACAATTGTGACAGTTAACAATAAAGCTTCAGTTGGGTTTGCTGATTCAATCATGCTGTTCTGACCGATGTCTGTTTTGCACTAGATACCCTTGGTTCTGCACTGAGCATACTCCTTTAATTGAACTGTTCTTCAAATGTGTTTGAAGATTACGGGTTTTACCTGGATGTCCTAGAGGGGCTGCTGCTGCCACGTGCTTAGGCCTGCTTCTGCCTGTCACATGTTGCATGCTATCTACATGAGCTCTGGAGCCTACCGAAAACATACTCTTATCACTAGCAAGCATATTAGTAAGCCTTTCTGTAACTTCATGAATCTGACAAATCTCAATGGCTTTACTCCACATTAAATCACTGTCCCAAAGCAAAATATTTTTACATAAGCATTATTAATCCCACACACAAGTGTGTCCTTTATCAAATTATTCTTTAAATCACCAAACCTACACATTTTAGCTTTGTTTCTCAGCTCAGCAATATAAGCTGCAAAAGTTTCCCCTTGCTTTACGATCGCTCATGTAAAACAAATTCCTCTTTAGTGTAACATCAGTCTAGGGGTTACACATTACTCTGAATTTGTGCTTTAAACACTCAAGGTTTTCCCTTGATTCAGCCTTCACAACAACACGATGAGTTTTTCCTTCACCTTCAAACACTGCTGGTGCATAGACAAATTAACACTCCCTTTCAATGGCCTCTGACCATGCTAGGTTTAGCAGAATGAATGCCCTGGTATGTGTATCTTTAGCAGAATAAACTGCTTGTATAAATATATCGTATTCTTGCTCAAATATTCTCCAGTTCTCTGCAATATTCGGATAAAAAATGGCTGGTGACTTCAAATCAAAGGGGGGCTGCAGGAGACAAGTGAATGGGTGGGGCCAATGGGAAGGGTTGTGGCCAACTAGAAAGGGGAATAGCTATGCTCAAAAATCACAAAAACTGGGATTTTAGTTAAATATGCTGCCCTGTGCCAAACTGTCATTATGAGAGTCCAATCAAGACAAAATGAAGTGAAAAAATATATATATTTCAGTGCATTGGCTACATGACAGCTTACTTACTATCTAGATGGAAAAAAAAGGTTGTGAGGCATAAAAAAATAAATTACTTTTTAAATATCAGTCAAAATCAAGTATAAAAAAGCAGCACTCAAATCAAACCACTCCCCTTCTCCTTGCACTGCAGTTCTAATTATAATTTATATTCAGCTTTATAAAAGTACCAAGAAGTAGCATGCAGCTAACAACATGCATTTTCTGAATAATAATAAGCATAAATCAACAGTATAAAAATATGACATAAAAACAGAACATTCTGCAAAATCAAATACAGATGAAAAGCCACTGTAATTGTGTGTACATTGGATGGGGGGATACTCTGTCTGCACATTTACACTGCATAACTGTTCCTTGCCTTGTTTAAGTTGAACACATCCAAAGTCACTATATGCGGGAGTAGGGTACAACAAGTATGCCACTGTCACAATCTGAAATGTCTCTGGCTGATGGTGATGGCCCAGACACATTTGTCATACTCAATCTCAGAGCAAGAAATCTGGACAAAGCCATAAATAAGTGGGACAAAAGGCCAAAATTAAGGACAAATTTTAAATATTGCTCTTACAAACTTAGAAAGTTAATAAAACAGTAGGTTTTGCATTAGTATGAATTTTCTGAATGGTCTGGAATCTGAAACTCAAATGTCTGTCATTTTCTAACTTTAATCTTTAATGGTAACCACAATTTTATGAAAAACAGACCAAAAACAGACCAAGAATGTCATGCAAAAATCTGGATAGTCTGTGAAAATCTATACATCCACACACATACACACACACACACACACACACACACACACACACACACACACACATATATATATATATATATATATATATATATATATATATATATATATATATATATATATGTGTGTATTGACCACAGCATAAATGTGCCACACACATGCACAAACTGTAGGGTGCAGCTGAACTCATTAAAAAGGCAATCTGACTGCATGACTACAAATTAAAATGTTGCATAACTTTGAACACCCTAGACATCCATCAAATGCACAACAAATGTTAATGAAAACCAGGGAGTGCCAGTGCCACCAAAAAGCACTGGATAGATACTATTACTCAAATAAACACTTGGGCAACACACAGTTTATACCACAGGCACAGAGAGAATGTATGTATGTACAAGACTAGAAGTATACATACTATTTGTAGTCACATGGTACGGTAAGCAAAGCAGGTGGACAATATTAATTGCATGGGACAAAAATGCTTTAGTAAAGCAAGTTAAGCAACTAAGCAATACAGGGCAGGGTATAAATACCAGAGATGGAGAGACCCGGTTAAGAAAAACGTAATTTAAACAGGAATGTAGGGTAGTTTATTCCTACGTACTAGTTGTTGCATTAAACGGGACTAATTTCATTTTACAAAGAAATAGAATTAGAAACCTAGGCACACCACTCAGTGATTAAAATATCATAACATCACAACATTTAATTAGCGCAGACATACTAAAAAAGAAAAACATCAATGTTTTGCAGTATAAAAAGGACCTTATGTCACCTGAAATTCAAAAATGCTACTAAAAGTAATGCCACAATGAATCACATGAACTGAAGATGCATACATACACAACAACCTGTATTAACCATAATGTTATTATTAATTTGAAAATGCATAAGATTACTCTTTGTGGTGCAGTTTCATCTGTTGCCAGAGGATCCCTTTGACTTCTATGCACAAGGTGGAAAGCCACAGCCTTCTTTTTGTCTATAAATGACTTCTTTTTTTCTATGAGGCTATACATTGTAAAGAATACATTTATTGGACCATATACCATGACTAACACACACAATTGTATTAAACGTTAAAACATAAGCAAAGAAAAAAAAACACCAATTTAACCTGTAGACAAAAGCTCAGAAATTCAGTATTGGAAAATTACCAAAATCTGTTAGATATTAGTTTATAAAAAGCTTTGGGAAGATAACTAACGATGGGTAATTAGTTCTGAATTCTAGCTAAATGTTCAGGTCCAATGGCTCTTCTTTTGGCCAACAGAACCACTAGCAATTGTCATTTTGTGTAAATGAAAGATGAATAGTACTAAAGTATGTGATTGTATTTGAGTTAAAAACAAATATGTTTGTCATTTTACTAATATACATCACCCTCAAAGCACCAGAATAGATTAAGATGAGTTTACCTCAGCTATTCATATTTAAAACATACATCAACCACCAGTAAGGATTTTTTTCTCCCTTTTCCATCAATGAACTCGTGGCTGTAGGAGTGATGGTAGTTGCCACATGATATCCTTTGCTGTAAGCATGACCTATGCAGAACATCAAAATGATAACATGTGTGTATTAAGTAACAAATGAAAAATTTACACATTTAACACAACAGAGATGGTACCCACACAGAATAGCCGGAGTGTATTAAAGAAGCAATGTACAACACAACTCCTAAATTTTTATCCAGCAAGTGGTTTGGAACTGGAAACTTTTGTTAATTTTTCTCCAGGAAAGTCCAGCCCCTTGTTTTCTGCTACCTATATATCTTACTTGCAGTCATCCCAATTGGTAAAATCTCCTTTCTCCTTTCCCATGTTGGCGTAGTTCTTACAATATTCACTGTTGTTTTATGAATGTAATATTCTGTATGGCTGCTGTTATTCTCTTTAACAACCTACATACAAAATCCTACTCTCTCCTTACTTCTTGAATGCCACCCACACTTTATCATCATACATTTCCACAACATTCTGACATTCTGACTAACTTCATAATAACCAACTCTAACAAAAAAAAAAAAAAACACTGACCTCCACATCATTTACCTTTTCCTTAGGGAGAGTCAACTACACAGACCATATTCTACTATTAGCCTCAGAATCCTTCTCCAAATAGACAATAGCCCCATTCCAGTGCAAAAAAAAAAAAAAAACTTAGGAAGTCACAATCTTTGAAATGGAGCACCCTATCACTGAAGTGCTGAGCATATCCCTTTTACAAAAAAAAAAAAAAAAAAAAAAATGATCAAACACACCAACAAAATTATATATAGTACTTATTCTTTCAAAAAGGAAGCAAAAGCTCCTGAATTTGTACTCCCCACTTGTGTCCATTTTTCTGTCTATCTATTTCCCTATGTTTCCATTGATCTATTGATCTATCATCTGTACCTGTACATTAAAGTGAGGATTTTACATTATTGAATTAATAGATATCCTTGCCCAAGATTTTAATATCAAGATGAAAGATTAAGAACAATGTTAATGTATTTCACACTATTTGCCTTAAGAGAAAAATCAACATTAGGGCTGAATTTAACCTTTGCTGCATCACAGTAAATTAATTTGCATAACGACTGCCCACATGGTGGGTGAGTGAGATCCAGAAAACACAGCTACACAACATGGCAAGGGCAATTAATGTGGACAGACATGCTATATGCTGATGATTGCATAATGAGTCTCCCTGTATGATAATGAGGCAAAACAAAATGGTAGAGTGTTTCAGAGATGTTTAAATGGCACACAATGGAGCTGTCCCTGCATTATAGTGGAACTTGGTCATATGCCCGTGTTTGGTTAGAGTCGATTACTTAACTACTTTCAGAGTTGCTGAAGCTATAGTAAATATGTACCTAAAAGATTCTCTTATTGCAGTTGCTATGCCCAGTGGTGCCTATCATCATCCAGGAGGCGCATGGTCATCTCATCACACTTAATATTTCATGTCCTCCACAGCATTAGCATAATAGACTGATACTGTATGCACAGAAATATCATGCAACAGAACATGGACATGTGACAGGCTCATCTGCAGCACTGTGGGGAGTCATATAGTACCTATATCAGTGGAAAATAAGAAATGTGTGACTTGATATATATTAGCTAAAGGAACCTTTCAAAGACTTCCTGGAGACACAGTAGGACTATCTCAAGCTTCTGCCTTGAGAATATTCCATCAGTTTGTCAGTACTATATTTCAGCATGTGGGGAACTGGATTCACTTCAGAATCTCGAAATTTGGAAATATCGAATCTCATATAATTGAGATCATATGATCGATGTTTTGGAATATCGAAATTCTGAAATAAATCCAAGAAACAAAAAACAGCAATTTAAATGTTTCTGCAAGGCCCCCTCCACCCCCCACCCCTGCTACTTAAATATACCAATTCTGAGATTGCACTACAGTGAGGAAAAGGGAAACTTCAATCATATGATCTCGACCATATGAAATTTGAGATTTCAGAATTTCACTATTCTAAAGGGACACCGGGGAACCATACATTGCTCCCACTTAACCTAGAGGAGAGAGCCAGCACCATGCAGGAGTTCGATTATATAGCTGATTGCTCTGAGGTATTAGGATTATTGAAATAATGGTTCCACTTGTTGAAATGGCCAGGAGGTAGAAGAACCTCAAAGAGTATGACCTCAGTAACTGTCAGATGGTCTATATTGTTCAGAATATTATCTTCAATGTGTGAAATATGGCACACGTGTGATCTGTATCGATGGTTTTCAAGGGGTGAATTCTCACACGGCATCTCACTGATGATGCTGGATATGCCATGGAACCCTGGCTCATAACATCCATGAGAAATCCTCACAACCAGGTCAAGACTAAAAGCAAGCACTGCCACAAACAAGAAACATCATTGTGTGTTCATTTGGGCATGTATTCACTGTTTAAATTCATCAGGAGGTGCCCTGCAGTATGGCCCTGCCATGTGCATCAAAATATTGATTGTGTGTGCAGTGTTACACAATACTGAACTTAGAAAGTAGTTACAGAAGGGTAGGCAATTGCAGGGCCAGCAGTTCCTAGCACAACACGCAGTTTTAACTGAGCTAGATGAGGAGTGTAAGTATTAACCAACAGCAGAGGATGGTCATGCCAGAAGGAGGTGGGCACGGTATGCCATGACACTTACAAAGAGGCAGCAAACTGCACATAGCTCTATAGCATAGTATACAAGAGTTAAACAGATAGACTGCAGCAAAAATAGTGCGTGTAAAACCAACAATGTACTGTGTTTACCTATGTATAGGCTACTCACAATGTGCATCAGACGCAGGTAAGGGTAGTCATTATGTACAAATGGCGGGTCAGAGAAATCATCATTTGCACAGGTAGAGAAGGAAGTACAGGAGTGCATGTCTTTCACAGGGCAGTAACTGAGTATAAATGGTAAAGTGTATTGAACAAAACGTGCTTCTAGGGGAGGTGTCAGAACCATTAGGGGTTAACATTGAGAAATGCCAGAGTAGTTGGATTTGTGTGATGTGCTGGAGACTGTAGTGGTCTATGTGTGTGGTTGTGCAGGGACACAGCCTCAGCAGTTGTTGCAGCACTGCCTTTTAGCCTACTGAGCAGGTGTAGGTAACACATGACAGAAGGGTCAGCATGCAGTGCATGCTGCCACCCATGACAGCTAGTTGTTGCAAGAGTTATGCTGACTATACCACAACCCTAGCTACATGCTGGTCAGTTACATTGCCTACAATGACGTTCACTAAATGATGTGCCACCATGATGACAATCATGACCATGAAGGCAGCCTTTCCTGGGAAGAGACACCAGCACATTAGATGTTTCCATGGAAGCGCTAGCAGTGGGGGACCAGGATCTAGCATATCACTAGACATGTTGTCTAACATCTGGGATGTAATAACTGTATGTGAGGAATGCACCTCACTCCTGCCAGGTAACCCAGAGAATTCATTGCATAGTCCAGTGTGCCACTCAGTCTACCCAAGAAATTACACATAAAGGACATGCACTCATGTAGGTTAACATGCACACCCTCCCTGCATATCCATCACCATCCTGTCATGGCTGTCATGGCACTATCCTGTGTCTCCATGACGGCCCTCAATGTATGTTTGGTAGAAGCCACTGACACACTATCCTCATGGGGAAGATGCTAACTATATCTCCATTGAGCATGATTACCAGCCCCCCTGTGTGGACCTCCCTGCCCATGACTGCTCAGGGTAGATTCAGATATCTGAGTACTGGGGACCATCACCCTTTCCTGATCCATAGTTTCCCCATCAACCTGTCCTTTGACAGATATTTGTGTATCCTGGTATCCATCAGCACAGAGACTATGTCCATGGCCTGGTCACACTCTCCATGTGCAGCACATACACTCTGCAATCCCTTACTGTTCCAGCTCATCCCTGCCATCATTATCAGAGGCTACAGATCCTACAAAAGACAGCAGCAGTCCACAGTGTTCATGCTGGATAAAAAAATAAATAAATAAATAAACAAAAAATATATACAGTATAAGCATAACCCGGCATCCAAACTACATATGAAACTGATAGCTTTACAGCTATAAATATATAGTATTCCTGGGTATACCTTGTGCAGATAGTCATGGCTGTTGGATATGCAATGTACCCATATACAATAGGTCAAACCAATTTAATGAAGTTTAGAGTGACGAACAAGTAAGGAGGTCATTATAAAAATACTAATATAAGACTATATACATGAGGTATTTGGAATTAAATCTCTCTGAAGGCCTGTCCAGATTTGTACCAACATCCAGCATCACTATGTGGGACTCTAAAATTAGTTTTGCCTTCAGGTGAGGGCAGGAACTCCTCTGTCTCTCTAAGTGGTGGTTTAGATGATGGTGCATCACCTGTAACCATATGTTTCCATGCCACACCTTCTGATCTGTGAGTGGTAGCACATATATTGGAGCCATTTTAGACCATGTCATAGCTATGAACCTAACCACCCACAGCATTAACACTGCTAACAGTTGCAGCCCAGACATAGTCAAAGAAAGGCTGGTTAGCAACATGAACAAAGATCTGTAAGCCATGGAGACAGATGGTCTGTAATACCACCTCATTCTCAACATCTGTGAGCTTCAGCTTCTGGGTGGATGCAGATGCAACAATTGTTTTTTTTCATATCTGCTTTTTCAGGCATAACTCTGTTGGTATGGAAAACAGTGAAATCTGCAGTCCTGTATAGTCCTTACAAATCCAGACAATATTCCTATCCTACTAAACTATAAATCATGCTGTATTTGTGCCTAACAATTAGATATCTGTACCCAGAATCTTTAACGAAATGTCAGGCATGTATATGTACTGAGCACATATTCCCCATAAAAAAACACAGAATGGAACTCAGCAAGAACACACAACCATTACAATGCAGCATGACAAAGGTTGTGGCTACTGATATATATGCAAGACACGCAACACTAAAATGATAATAAACAGTACTCTTGAACATGAGCTCAGGTATGTATCTTCCATCTAACAAAACAATCCTAAAGGCAACTATGTTCAGTACACTTGCAGTGTACTGATTAAGAAATCATGTAAATTAACCACTCTGGCAACATTTATACTAATTAGGGATCAGCTGTTATTGCTGGTAAATTGCTCAATTTGTGTGATGGGCACACCCAATAAACATTCCTGCAGATTCACTATGCTTCCGTGCAAGACGAGCTTAGTCCTGCATGAAAGCGGCCATTTAGAAGCAGGAAGGCAGCGTGCCATGCATATCAATGAGGCACACTGCCTGAGCTCCTAAACGGACATGGAGCTTGTACGAGTACAGAGGGCATGTTGAGAGCAGAGCTCTCAGAATATACACGCCCCTTCAATGAAGAACAGCAGTGTATGAATAAGAATGAGCGAGACCACTCATAGGTGTTCTCATATCCCCAGAAACATCCCCCCAAGTTTACAAGAGCAATAGTTAAAACATTAAATATAAAGAAGTATTTTTTATTTTTACACAACAGATTAAATTTAACCATAGATGCACAGGTTTGCCTATCACTTATCTATGGTTAATGCAGCTTAAATGGCACAAGAGGATAAAAAGCAAGCTATATGCAAATTAAGCAATATAGCAATAGTGTAGTGGGTAGAGCATTTGCCTTATGAGCAGTCATTTCTAGTTCAAGTCCCACTTCAGTACAATCCATTTTCCATGTCACATCACTTTATGATCAATTTATTTTGTTACATAACCTACTACATAACATATATTTGTGAACTGGAGTACTGCACTAAATGCAGAGGTGAGGTGTCATTGTCATAATGTTGTAAAGTCCACAGATAATCACAAGAGCCCCATACAGTATATGTACACAGGAATCTGGGATAGAAATGGAACGTAAAATGTGTAATGAATGATAAATCCATACAGTTTCCAAATCCACCACCTGCCCAAGAACCATTAGACATTACTGTCTAAATTAGTGTGGTGGTAAGTGGGAGTATGCATAATAAGCAAGAGTAAGCATATTTAAGCAGTAGTAAGTGGGAGTAAGCATATTTAAGCAGCAGTAAATGAGTTTAAGTCCATTTGAGTGGGGGTAAGCAATGAGCACACAGGTTAAGCAATATTGAAGCTATCCCTCTGTAAGCATATTTAACCGGAGGTTAGCATTGCTTACCTTCATACAAAACCCGTGCAAACCCACTTACAATTGCTTAAAAGTGCCTTAATCACTCTGTATGCATCAGTTGCTGTTTTAGCCAGAAACAAAATAAACAGCCTTAGCACGTTATGAACCCAGGACCCTGCACAATATAGTGACAGCAGTTAACCACTAAGCCATCACAGCAGTACATAATATTGGGGTATCACCAAACAGATCTTCACTATAGGAAATACAAACTGAAGATGTGAAAAGAATCTATATACAGTTTTATATTGTATAACCTACTACATAACATAAATACGTGAACTGGAGTATTGCATTAAGCCCAGATGTGAGGTGTCATTATAATAAAGTGTTGAAATCCCCTAATAAGCAAAAGGAGTCCATACAGTGTATGTACACATGAATAATGGATACCAAACATATATATAACATGTAATGAATAATAACTCAATGCCAAAATGCAAATATAATACAAATTAAATATTAAGCAATGCTAAGCGTTGCACAGTCCAGCTTAGTAGGTGTAAGCAATGTGTAGGCCAGCTAACTTAGTCTGCCCATTGGTATACTCCTTTAAGCAATGCCAACTTTAAGTAAGCAGGTTTGCCCATAGCTTAGCATTTTCAAAACCATCCAGTCATGCCAAAGTGCTGGAAACCGGCCCTATTTAAACCTAACAGGTGGGACTACATCTCATAACTTCTTGTAGCGTCCCCCTATAGGCACTATGTCTGGAATGGGAGAGGGTGTGTGCTTTCAGGCACAGCGCTGGGGCATCCAGGAGTCCAGAGTCATGGCAGGACTTCTTGTGAAAGACTATGACCAGGGACTGCTGCAGGGCCAGTACCAGGGTTCCCAATGCAAGGTGGAAGTCTGGGATGGTCTTGCCCGTGACCTCACCAGTGCCACTGGCATATCCCAAACTGCTGAGCAGGTCAGGCATCACTATGCCGACCTGAAGTGGAGAAATAGGATCTCTTGGATCAGTGAATCCAAGAGGCTAGGAGGACAGGGGATGTCCCAGCTGTGTGTAAGTATCAGTCCACTACCTGTTTAGTAATAGCCAGCTCATGTATATTATGGATAGGTATGGCTAAATATTCCACTTATGTCTTTCACAGTAGCAGGTGAGCAGGCTGTGAACCAGGAAGCCCATGCCTGTAGACTGCAGCAGTTGCGAAGCGAGGCAGGTTAGTAATATTCTTGCATGTACTGTCATAGGAAATAAATCTAAAAGTAGTAGTAAGTTAATTGCCTGTATAAAACCTGTATTGTTTAAGGCATGTACTGCATACACCAGAGAATAAGGCAGGAAGAGTCTCATATAGGTGGTATGTAAATAAAAGCATAATAGCTTGACAATCAAGGTTTAACTGCTGGACTGCATGTGTTCACTATGGTATCCTATGGTAATGTAGAGTTGCAATCATTTAATAGTACAGTTGTATTAGGTGCTGTTACCCACACTGTGCTACATAAATAAAATGTGTAGGAATGTCTGTATATGACTCCTGTAAACCCAAGAGGTCATATAGTACAACTGAGGGAGACTTAGACAGAAAACAGTGAAAAAACAGACAATGAAATCCAAATAGCACAGTTAACTATGACGTAAACTATTGTTTTTCTTGCACACACCAGCCATGGTTCAAATCCTGTGAATGGTAGCAGGCTGTATGCAGAATCATACCCCACAACTGTACAGATATGTCCAGAATGTCCAGTAAATCAGCCCATATCTGCTGGCTGTCCCCCTGTCCCTTTGGAAAATCAGTGGGATTATCCCAGACATTTAGGCAGCAAACATAACATACAACTGATTGATAGACATCTATTAGAACAAACCTGGCACTCTAGTGACTCCCCAAAATGTTATGAGAGTAATTAGCCAAGTATGTCCCATCTCCAGCCCCATGTTGTCAAGCTGTGACCAGAGTGTCTACAGTAACAGAGTGAGATGTATGTGCATAATAGTAATGTGGAAACTGGTAATTTGTGTGGCAACATTCAGGTAGTGCTAACACACATTGCTCCCACAGGTCTGTCAGATACGGACACTGTGCCTAGAAATAAAAGATTGATATCATGTACTGGTACTGTTTACTCTGGTATTGTATGGCATTGTTAGCATTGCAGTTGCTCTGAATAATAAGGTATTACTCATCACTGTCACCCACACTGTGCTACATAATACAACTGTCTAGGAAATCCTGTATAAGAGTATTGTAATTACAAGGTCTGAATGTAAAACCACAGGAGAATTATAGACAGAAATCAGATAAGAGATACACAGCAATATCTATATAGCACACTCAACTTTGATGGACAGTGTTTTATTTTTAGCAGACACAGCCATGTTTCGAATCCTGGGAGTGGTAAAAAAGCTGTATGCTGAATCATACTCCACAAGTGTACAGAAATGTCCAGAATGTCCAGTCAATCAGCCCCATATCTGCCAGCTGTTACCCTGTCCCCCTGTCATATCAGTGTGCTAATTTCTGACATGTAGATAGCATTTCATGTCATATAACTGACTGTTAGACCTGTCCATATTTGGAAAATGTCAAATAAAACAAACCTGTCATTGTACAAGTCACTAAAGGTTTAAGAGGGCAATATGTCCCAGTTCACCTGCAAGTGGTGAAGACATGCCCAGAGTGTGTGCAAAAAGAGATGGACAAGTATGTGCATAACATCAACCTGGAATCTGGGAGTATGTGTAGAAACAGTTAGGTAGTGTTAACAAACAATACCTCCACAGGTATACCAGGTAAGAGGTGTATACTGCAGGTAAAACTCAGTTCATGTATATAGTTGTCGACAGCCATACCACTGTCCAAACTAAGCCAATAGGGTAGTGTACTAATACATGTAAGGTACAGATCACAGCACTGAGTTGGAAAGTATTGCAAACTACAGGAATATGCTAGTTGTTAATTGACATCCCTCCCCCCACCATATCTGCAACAATAAACTAAATACACAACTCAATTGGTATGTGCTGAATTAACTCTACTGTTGGAACATATGTCCTATTGTTTGATAATTATTTGAATTTGTTTCTATGATTGTACCATGTTGAAATACTCCTACATTGGTGGCATGCTGCCATCAATGTATCTGCATGCTGTTGTAATGACCACTGTGGTTCCATATATGCATGTGTTCTGTTTGCTATGCAACTATTCTGTATCTTGTGTTTGGGTTATGGGAATATCTATACATGCTGTTATACCTAATCCTGGAATGTACTGACTATTACTAACCCACATATGTTGATAACATTTAAACACCATAGCATGTTTGGAAGGCTGGTCCAGGTGGACCCACCTGTCCCACCTCAGCTGGCCATGGCATTGGGCACCAGCACATCTGGGGCCCAACCCTGGTCCTCCTCGTCCATTGGTCCTGCACCACCTTTGGGTGGAACCACCTCAGGGGGTGGGGCTCGCCCCCCTGG
>NC_056728.1:1475201577-1475214077 GCF_019279795.1 Protopterus annectens | reverse complement strand
TTGACATACAAAAACAAACAAAAAAAAATATTACTTAGTTCAGCTGTAGTTCACAATACATTTTTTTTGCCAGTTTAGGTCTAAATCACTTAATCGCAAATGATCTTCACACCCAAATTTGTCTTAGCATAGGCTGATGCTAGTGCTATGGGAACTTTTTGGCTAATTTCAAAGACTGAAACTATAATAACTTAAGGAAGTTTAATCTTTAATCTTAGTTTGAATTAAGAATAGGATATTCATGGCATTAGAAACCCCAAGAATTGGATGAATTAAAACCAGTCATTTCACTCATCCACTTAAACAGCATGTTTATGAAACATATGTGAACATTTAAAAGTGTACTCCACAAATGCTAATTCGTAAGTTATCATCTCCTTACTGGAACTTCATAAAAATCATCCACTGAACTTCCTAAAAACTTCCCTTTCCTGGATATCCTAAAAAGACTTGTTGGATAAAGGAAAATAATGCAAATAATGGCCACAACATAAGCAGTACAATCCATTAAAAACTTCAGGATGCCTCATAACCATACTGACACACAAATTAATGAAAGGAAAAACCTGTACTGTAATAACTTTCATAATAACGGTAATCACAACCCTAAAATATTCTTCAGAACCATTAAATAAATATTATATCCCGCCAATATGTTCAACCATAAACCCTCCCCCAATAATTCATAACACAAAACACAGATAGCATAGGATGTCTAACCGTGGACTCGCAAACATCTAAACTGAAGCCAGTCCTGAACCCATCCACTGTCACCATCAAACTTGTGTCCACATCCTATGTAAAACCAGTCTTAAATTCAAACAAGGCTCTATTCAAGCCGTTGACCTTTTAAGCAGGTGATAACATTGCCTATGCTGTCTCTATCCTTATTAGTTGGTCAAGCGAGGACTCCAATATTCTCTCTCGCTGCAAACATTGAAACATTAACCTTTTGGACATAGGTGTAAATCTGCCTTTACTATTTGTAAACCGAAAACAGTTTTATTCCCACCTCAGAAATACTTTAAAAATGTATTCATAAACAATTACTATGTTATCTCCTACAGTAAGAAGCCCCATCCTCCACACAACATGCTTTCTGTCCTTCCTATAAGACTAATACTGCATCTCTAACATATGTCGGTACTGGAACTAAAGCTACAGATAACAGCAAACTAGTCTCCTTCTTCTAACTAGATTTGTGTAAAGCCTTGCACACAGCTTGTCACAGCAAACATCTATTGTAATGGCCTCTTTAGTGCTCTCAGCACAACAATGTGTTGTTGAAAAACTACCTATGGTACATTGTACCAGTCAGTCAAATACCACTCCACCAGCTCTCTATACATTCCAGTCCACAACAGAGTGCCATAACACTGTCCTCGATCCACTACTTTTCAGCAATATGAACAACACCCTCGCCACATTCAGACAACTGTCCTCCGTAATACAGTATGGTTATGACTCCATACTCATTTGAACATCTAAGTAAGTAGCATAAATCAAAAAATAGTAAGTCTGGAGGCTGTTACAACAACCAATGCATGGCTATGTAAGTCACAAGTCATGCCCAACCCAAAAGAACCAACTAATACTCTTTTCATCCAACTTACTTGGCCATGAAAAAACAACATTCTAAGTACTCAAACTGGATAACACAACCATGGAAGTCACTTCTGATAGCAAATTAATATGGATGATACTGGACGAAAATCGTAAATTTGAACTGCATATGACAACATCAAAAATATGTACTACACTCCCACACAATGCATGCATGAAGCTTGCATACTGTATGCAGCAAAATTAATAACATATGGAATATTGTTGGTGGGTAAGGAAACCCAACTATTTAACTTTTTGGACAACTTCCCACTCCACCACATACCTCTCAATGTCTTAACACAACAAATCTGGACAAAGCATAAAATAAAGGGTGGACACATGCCCAAAAATAGGCACTGATTTTAACTATTGCTGTTATAAATGGAACGTCGTTAGAATAATAAGAGATTGGAATTGCAGGGTTTTTTTTTCTATTTTCTGAAGTGTATGATTTCTGTAAATAAAATGTATGTCATTAGTTAGTAACTTGAACACTCACAGATTTACCAGAAACCACTAATCTGATGAGGAATCAAGGTAAAAATTAAGGCAAAAATCAAGACATTCGGCAGTAAGGACATCAATCACAATGAAGTAACTGCCAGCATGCATAAATTTATAAGAGATTACTAGCTAGGATAAACACACATGTTTAAGTATTTTTTAACTAAGATTATTACTGATCTAACGCAATAGTGGAATCCAGATGACAGCGCCCCACCCCGGCGTGTGCGGCGTCCGTGCACACATACATATAGTGAACTGTTTGCATAAATGGCAGGGAAAGCTTATCATACAGCAGTATCTCACAGTAAGGTCAAACAGACAAGCACTATCCTTTGGTGATAAAACACCTACAAACCCTCAAGACCGAGCATGCTACAATTAAATTCATAACCCACTAGCTGTCATAAGTTTTGTTGTTGAATAAAAGAGAAAATATAATTTGTGAACTGTTCTTGCACAGCGCACACATCATTTTCCATTGAGACAGTTCGTGCATGCCTATCGTATGGTGTGCAGGTCTTTCAATTCGGCTTCTTATTTGCTTTTTATAGCTTCTGGCAGCTACAGATATCGCTTTCATTTTCTTTTCCTCTCCATAAGTGCCCGTGTTTTGCTTTAAGTAGGTAGGGAACGAAAACACAGAGTCTTTTATTTCAGAGGGAAGAAAAGCAGGACTGGAACAGAGGGTTTGCACACCTTCTTAAAGAAACTTAATGCAGGGGGTGGGATTGTTAGAACGCCATGAGTGATGTCACCAAAAGGGAGGAGATAACCTAAGTGAGTGACAGTGTTTCAGCTTCGGTCCGAGGCAGAAATGCAATTTAAAAAATGAGCCAGTGCCCCTTTAAAACATGGTGCACAGTATGCACATCTGCTTAGGGAATGTAAAGTGTGCTGGGCAGCCTCAGACACACCCACTTGCTTAGCTCTGCTAAGCTAAAGGCAAACCCGAGCCACAGGGCTCCAGTCCACTTACAGTATGCCTGACACACCCCCTATGATGTCAGCTAACTCTTAGGCTTGAACCATGCTATTCCTGCACTTACACTGTTGGGTGCTGACTAGCATTGAGGGGAAATCTGGGATTCAGTATCATTCCCCTCATTTGCATAGGATTGCCTGCTAATGCATAGTTTACAGGTCCCACACTGAGCCTCCTCACTTAGCAACCACTATTCATTGGCCATGTTGTCTTCTGCCTGCCATTGAGTATAATGGCAATATAGTGATTTTGGTTAGAATGCTTATTTCAGGTTATTTTTCATATTTTCGGCCCGATCCCGTTTGTGTGCTGCTGTATGCTTAAGCAGCCAAAATCGGCTAAAAAAAATTTCCACTCCAATGGCCATATATTTGGCCATTGGCATGGTTTCCCATAATATACACATTTTATTTGGAGCTGTCATGGCTCCGTTTTGTAGTTTGCAGAAACATACTCAGTTACTACCCGAGTAAATTTCTGCACACTACACTAGTCCTGCACGGCTGGCTGACAGCTTCCTGGATCACAAATTCACCTCATTTGCATGGTTTTCACCTGCAAATAGGATGATTTGCATACAGGAGCTGTGTCTGTACAGGAATAGTGCAGGAGTGCTCGTGCATGCCTCTGCAGCTTATTCCTGGATCATACTGCAGCCATATTGCCTCCTAGAGGTCCTGCACTGTTCCTGCACACCATGCAGGGCTTGTTGAATCCAGGGGATTGTGTAGCTTTCTACATGATGCCATGCACACACCTGAGCCCCTGCAGCAGTATTGTACATTGGTGGCCACTTCATGCTTGTATAGGACAGACTGCCATTTCATATTTAACCATCTGCAAAGGGTTTCACTGTACATCATATTTTCTCAAAAGCATACAGAGGACAGAGGACTACCATATCTCATACCTTAGAATGCCATTTGAACCCTAATAATATAGTAACTATATTTTTGGAGTTTGCTATCTCTAAAGCAAAGAAGATGCCCTTTGTTACCCATTCTTGTGCAGCAAATGAGTACACTAGGATTGTCTTGGGCACCAATTGTCTACCATTTTTCAATGAGATTCATCAAGGTGAGACATCATGGCTGAAGAAGAAAGGTGTAGTGCTCATTTTAATCTAAGGAGGTGGTATAAAAAGGAGAGACAAATATTTCTTTACCTCTTCCATAAGGAATGCAGCCAGAAGCTTTTGCAACGAGGGCTATACAGGTGCAAAATATAAGACGGAAGCCTGGAATAATTTTACCAAGACAGTCACCTATGCAACTGGCATTCCACTCATGGAGGAAAAATGCCATCACCATTGCAGTGGCATAAAACATCACATATTGATGCTGACTGGAGGAGGACAGCAAAGACCAAGTGCCATCTGTGTTCTGTGAGTATAACATATGATGAGTCACATTTACACTGGCATTTCATGCCATTACTTGTGCTCTCTTTATGCTTATAATGCATGTAGATATTGAAGTAAATACACAGTTGCAGAAGAGACATTTGGAGTGCCTCAAAGAGGGTCACAGTGGTATACTTCCTACACAATATCCTCATTTTAATGTTGATAGTAGAAGGCATTCAATGAAAAAAAAATATATATATAAATTCCATAGTTCATTGCGACCTCTGCCTTTACTGCCATTTCTCAAAGGTAGCAGAATGCCTGTTCATTATTATGTTTCTACAGGCAGCTCCTTATACAGGTGGACATTTGAGTCAGGTTATTAAAGTTTTGTTCACAGATTGTGAGGATGTGTGAGGAGGTGCCCAGCCCCCCAAAAAAGTTTTATTTCATGTTTATTTTTTCTATGTAGTACAAGTGAGGCATTGCATGGGGGATATGAGTAAGGGCATCATTGTCACTTGAATGGGCATGCTTAAATATAAAACAGAAGTAGTTTCCTTTGAGTACCACCTGTGACACAAATATGTATTATTTCTGGCTTCTGGCCAGCATTTATTCCTTGAATAAGTACAGTTGTGTAAGATATAAAAATGCCACATTTATGATTGTGGAAAGCAGTTTGCCTATCTACATAGCTCATTGTCATAATTCTTTCTATGTTACATTCTGTGTGATGGTGACTTCTAGTTCAGATTCTCTTCTGACTTATATACTAACACATTTGCTAGAGCAACTAATATTTTTCCCTGACAAGCATACTGATTAATTGTCTAATTCACAATGCAGTATGAATTGTAGTTTTTCTTGTATATGCATTTCTCTCTCCCCGTATTTTGTCACTACAACCTGACTTAAAATTATTTATTTTCATTATTATTTTGTTCATTCCAATTCTTTTACTAGCACAGCAATCGGCATCCATCCTGACAAGGCCTTTCAGCCCCCACAAGTGGCAGTTGGCAGCACCAGTGGAAGCACCTGTCACAACTGGGTCTCAGACTTCTACGGTTATTTCTACACCTCCTTCCCTAAGTTCACCACCCGGCAGATGAATAGTTAGCTATTATTGCATCCAGTGCCATTCCCTGATCAGGCACTCTCATCAACTTTATCTTGAGTGAGAAACAAAGAAATATAAAAACACTTCTGGGAATTGAAAAGAGAAAATAAAAAAGTATCTTCTTTCTTTTAACAAAATGTAAAGCCAGTAATGCACTAAGACATGGAACTCTCCAGAGTTTCATTTATGACTGCAAATGTGATGCTAGTAGTGCTTTAAAGGATTGGGATCCGCTAATCACATTGCCTAACACTTTTTTTGCCTAGGGATACTACCACCTTCATCTTACCCTAGCTATCCACTTGACATGTAGGTCAGATAGCCCTCCACCTGAAGCTGGTACATTAGTTCCCACCAGTAGCAGTGCAAGTGGAGGTGACACTATTACCTCTGCAGCTGGCGATATTGAAGGGGACATCATGAACAAGAGGTTAGATGCCCACATTGTCCACATGGAGACCATGTTCCTGCAAATTATTGAGTCCTATCCCTTCCCAGCACTAACTCCACCTTCTGAACCTGGACCAACTAGAGACAGTATCCAGAGTGTTTAACAATCTTCTACTGGGTCTCAGTTGGCTGATACTGCAGCTACAAACAGCCAGCCCTATCCCACAACCTGGTGTTCCCATCCCTTTTCTGACCATGCTGACCCATGTTCATTTTAAACTCCTCCCCTCACATATATCTTACTTAGTTTCTCTGATGACTCTTTCACCATTGTGTTCCCCCTCCCTCATTGTGTAACCTCACTTCCTCTCAGTCATGCCTGTTTTTCCTTGTTACCTAACCTAACCCTCTTGCACCCTCTTATTTCCCTTATTTCCTTTTACAACTATTCTTTCTCTTCATAAAAAATAAATGAGTACCTGTTCCACAAAATAAGTATTGGTCTCCTACCTCACTTCCTTCCGGTTCATTCTTTATTTGTCCGTTTTCTATTCCCCCTTCCCCATTGCTTCCCCTTTTCATCTTTTTTTCTGTATCCCATGTCCAAACTTTAATCTGGTCAAAAAATAAACACACCACAGAACTTTCTTGCCCAAAAAGGATTTATTAATTACTTATCTATTTGTGGTTGTATTGTGGATGATGCGTTAAGAAGATCACGGTCAATGCACATGTGCAACTGACAATAAATGGTACTGCTTGTTGTATAGGGGCAATAAAGTCCAGTAGATGTAATATCCTATATAAACTTTCCTTAGCTCCTACTGGTAATGTAAATTAGACAAGCTTCATTGTGCAGCAGTTCACAAATACAAAACAGTGTAAACATTATGCCTTTAGTCTGACTGCTTCAATGGCTCTGCTTGTTCAAGAAGTGTTTTGGACAGTGTCGGTGCACACAATGGATGATTTGAATCCCTTTAGGGTTGCATTTTTTTTTCTGCATCTGTTCAGCAAATGCTTGTATTACATTGTTAAATACTCCGTTGCCTCTTTTGGTGAGAGTGCTTAACTGGCTCGCCTTGTAAATGCAGCTATTGGTAGAATACCACTGAACAGTTTCATCTGGTCAAATCCCTCAAATCCTTTTTTTGGTTTTGTTTTGCTTCCTTTAGACAAATATGTTGCATTCTCAGCTATGCTACTCAATGATATCATCATTATGATTGCTTCAGTGACTCAACTTGTAAATAAAATGCTAAGTAGAAGTTCAAATCTCCTGAGTTTTTTCCAGGAGATTCCCATTGTAGTACATACCAAATGATCCAGTTCTGCTGATGTAATAACTGTTCTCAATTAGTACATCATGTTATTTTTATATACTACACCTACCCTGAGCAGTGTACTCTTCACATATTTTTTTTTCATTTAAGTTAGTACAGTTTACTGTCTTATTGTAGATATATCATACTCACTTCTCCATTTTCTTCTGCATCCCTGGATTTGTCACCACCTCGCTTTGTAATCTTGTATACCTTATATATGTGCTTCTGTAGCCCTGCTACTGACCCTACCCTTCTACAGTCAGTAGATTTCCTCAACTTTGTTCCACAACAACTTTCTCTGCATATTTATAACCATGAGTTAAATCAATAATGTTCAAAGAAACACTACAAACTGTGCATTCAGTTTTACACTAACCAAGAGGCTTTTGCTTGTTTAATGATTACTAAGCTACTTATTTATTATTGCAGCTGAGAGTAAGTCCAGCATGATCTTACCACAGATCCCTATTGTGGCCGTGATGAGAACCAGCTTCATGACTCACGACACAGGTATAGTAAACAGTGCTGACATAGCTGTGATCATGGACATGATGTTTCCAAATCCCCAGACAGATCTAAATTAAGCAAATCTAAAAACATTTAAACACAGGTGATAGCAATAATAATAATAAACAGAATCCTTAAAGCAACCTAAAGATCAACATAAACGCTACAGTCATTGACCCACAAATGTTTTCCAGTGTAATAGTATGAATTGCGCAGCTCATTGCACAAGAATATGCTCTCTCCAACCTGAAGATCATTCATATCTAATATCAATCTTCAAAAAAGAGCTTAGAAATCATTTATTTATGTAAACAGCAACATAAAATAATGGAAAAGTGGTTAGAAATTTAAGACCTCTTGCTAAAACCCCATTGTAAATGGAGTCTATTTAACAGAAATTTCTTATCATATAATTGGACATAGATCACACCAAAGCTGGCCCCAAACATGGCACCTGCAATGTAACTCAGTAATGAAACACAGGTTTGCATGCATGAGAACCTGGGTTCAATCCCTGGCATCACTACTTTAAGTACAATTAACCAGAGCTGCCCAACATGTGACATCTTTTGCCAGAGATCCAGAGCGATTCTCCTTTAACCCAAGTCATCCAAGACAAAAATCAAGAAAAAAAGTATACTTTCTGTTTCTATTGCACTTTTTAAACTGCATTGTGTCTGATTACTGCATTGTTTCTGCCTTTTTACTGTTGTGACTGCATCATTTTCAGCACCCCCACAAGGGGCTCAAATGTCTTAGACATAGTACTCACCAACACGGGGATTCACTGCACTCCGAACTATGTGATGCATTCCCTGGTAAGATCAGACTATAAAACTTTCTCGTTCCAAGTAACTATTGGACCTGACATCCCTGCAGGAGCTAAAAAACTAAAAAAACTTTCCCAAAGCAAGCTACAGACTACTAAGCTATGGTATAAAAAGTTTTATACCTCCTTCATGCACAGACAACAATGACTCCTATGGAAAGGTGTACTCAGATGCCCTGTAGAAACACTTGACTCAGCTGTACCTGACCAGATCAAAACCAGGTCCTCCTCAAAAAAAAAACAAGCCATCCTGGTGGACCTCAAGTATAAACAGGTTATACAGCAAGAAGAAGAAACTGATGGCTAAGAATAAGAGGGAACTGACTCAGCAGAGGAAGAATTCTCTCTGCAGCTTAATCAAGCAAATCAGAAATCTTGTGAAATAAAATCCTCTAAAGCTAATTATGGAGATAAAATGGCATCCCTTGCTAAGGATAATCATAAGGCAATCTTTAGCTACATCTGAAATCTAAAAAGGAATGCCTGGCTATGTGCCAAATTGGTAGTAGCTCGTACTGCTCATACTACACTGGAGGAAATTACCAACCTGCTAGCGGACAGATTTGGAGCAAACGTCACCCCCTCTGGACCTCCGGCCATACCCCAGATCATACCTGACACCAGTCCTCTGCCTAGTATCTCTAGATATCAAGTCATATCTGTACATCCAAGGCCAAAACCATGTCCTGAGTGGGACCAGATAACATCCCAGGTTGTTTACTAAGCAATCTAAAACCGAATTTTGCAGACCCACTTAGCATTCTCTTTAACCACAGCTTAAGAACTGGTTTTGTTCCACCATAGTGGAGAACAGCAACAGTAATCCCCTTGCCCAAAGAGAGGGGGCATAAACTGACCCTGGAAGCTATAGACCCATAAGTCTAACCACTATCATCTGCAAGGACATTTGAAGAATCATCATGGACCTTATCAATAAAGACATAGGTGACCTTCAACTCTAGATCCAACCCAATAAAGCTTCATTAAGGGAGATCATGTTTATTAACACTAGTATACTTTTTTGAAAAGATCAGCAAAGTCCTGGATGAAGGTAAGACAGTGAATACCACCTATCTTCACCTGGCCAAGGCTTTTGACGCAATCTCCATGCAGGTATAATTGAGAAACTCTCCCAGCTGGGGATTAACCTTTATGTCACTAGATGGGTAGCCAACTGGTTGCCTGACAAAACAAATACTGTCAAAGTTAGGGACTCAACTTCTAACAGTAGACCCATCACCAGTGGCATACCACAAGGATCTGTTCTGGGCCCATTACTGTTTGGAATTTATTTCTCAGAAATCCAGGCTGCAGTAAACAACCTTTGGCTTATCAGTTACACTGATAATTACAAACTGGGTGCTATCATTGAGTCCTCCAATGATGTTAACATATTACAGGTGGGGCTAACACAGACAAATGACTGGTGCCAGAGCCAAAGTCTAAAACTAAACACAAAATATTGCATTATTAAGCCCTTCAGCAAAGTGGAATTCCCCACTAATTACAATATTGACAACACACAGATAAGCTCAAACCCAGTAGTGTGAGACCTGGGAATACAGGTAGCTAGCAATTTGAACTTCAGCCACTAAGTTTCCATAGTGGTAAGGAATGCCTTTTACATTGTACACCTCATAAGTAAGTGCATCATATCTAGCTCTAAGGACGTTATAACCCCACTGCACTAGACCTTCATCAGACCGCTAATGGAGTATAATGCTCCCTTTTGCATGTACCTCAACAGACACCTGCAGTAGCTGGAGAGATAACAGATGTGTCTCACCAAGAAAATATAAGGCCTCCAAACCATGACATATGTGGATAGACTGAAATCCATGTTACTGGACTCTGTGTCTTACAGGCTGCTGAGAAGTGACTTGTGTCCTGCCTACAGGGGAGTCTCCAAACTGGCCCTGATGGAAATGCTGCATATCCGCAAATCTTACAGCACAAGAGTCACTCACTCTAGAGATCTAAACCTAGCCTGTGACATTAACAGAACATGCTGGAAAGACAAATATATCTACCAGAGACTGCCGCTCCTCTGGTATAAACTTCCAATTCATTTGATACAGACCTCATCACTGACTGTATTCAAGACAAACTTAGACAAATGGATGGGAGACCAAAATTCAGCCTGGGGGTGGCACCCTTGTCCCACATGGACAGGGGTAGTTGGAGCTGACCATAGACTCACTCTATAAATTATGCCCACCTAATAAGGACAATTGGAGTAACTTGGGATTAACATGGCTAGGCTTGTAATGGACCTAGTGCTGCAAGCCTAGTAACCTCCTATAAACCTATGAACCTATAAGTCCCATGTAAGTATCTAAAGTTCTTCAAGAATTAGGTTTAGCTAAATGAGCTGACAAATAAGAAAAAAGTGCCATATATTGGGTGTTTTCAAAAAGAAAGCCCCCTTATTTCTTCTTTGATGCAGACACCAAGGAGGCCCTCTTCCACAATGCTACTTGCCTCTTAAACATCAGAAAGGATTGCTGGATTGATGGATGATGTGGTCAGTCTCAGTGGGGCTAGCTGTTTCAGATCAACCTCCTGCTCTTTCTTCCAAGTAACCAAATCCTCCAGATTTTGCTAAGATTCTCATTTTGCAACACATCCAATGCCTCCACAGGGTTATAGAATTCTTTAAATGCACTATCTTCACCCGAGGCAGCACTGGATACATCAATTTAAAGTATAAATCCTTTCCTCTGGAAAACAAAATTTTCTTCAGAAAAATTATTCTCCCTTGTCTCATCTTCAAAGAAAAGCATTAGTCAACAAATATCTAGACATTCCAGTACATCAACTTCTTAACAGTTTATTATAAATGATAGATACAAGTTTCTCATTTAAAATATGCGTGGAATTTCATGATAATATGTTACGGGGCTGTCAGATTATCCTGTCCAGTTTGCCATTGTGCTGTATGTGCCCTTTCCTGCAAATCTGAACCAGAGGCAAATCTGACCAATTAGCTAGGAGTTCAAGTACAAACTCCTGACAGTCAATGTAATCAGATCTATTGGATATTCCACAAAGCCTTAAATTTGGCCTTCTAGGCCAATCTTCTAACTTTATAACTTGTTGCTCCATGTAGTCTAAATGAGCCTCTGATGCTTCTACATGTGCTTTCAGCTCAAGATTTTCAACAATCAATGACTGCAGTGCATGAGAATGACTGCTAAAAGTTGTCTCTATCCCAAAGAGTCTTGAATTACTACTCTCTGTGTATTGCTGAAGGGAATCCTTCATACTTCAAACCTCATCTAGTATCATATTAGGAGGATCCTTACTTCCTTTGGCAAATATTGGATAGTATGTCCAACACCTTTTGCAGCCATGACACGTCAAGGGATTCAGTCCCATCTCACATATGGTAGATTTGTTTCTCCACAGTTTTCCTTTTGGCCATTTAGTCATAAAAGAAAAACAATAGCACTATTTAGTATAAATTGTTCATCAAAATATTTAATGAAAAATACTCCTGAGCAGGGGGCTACACTAATTAAAGTCTACTGAGCTCAGAGGGTAGGAAGAACATTGTCAAACAGAAGAGCGCCATACTGGAAGTCAGACTGCCATATGATTGGACTGCCAAACACTAACTACCCAACATTAAGCTAGGTGTGCTTGCTGCATGCTTTCATGGTCTATCACAGGAAATTAAATTTGGATAATCTTTTATTTTCAAAGGGAATATACTCAAACATATCAGTATGTATTTTTGTTAGCTAACAGCCTGTCAGGATATTTCATACCTTTTATCTGTATAAGTTTTTGCAGAATGTCCATATCTATGCCTCATAGTTTTGGCCTGTTACTCATACAGTTGTGGTTTTCATGGCAAATCATTGCCACAGCTCTGAGGAATGAAG